>NC_056731.1:703658573-703728573 GCF_019279795.1 Protopterus annectens
GGCCACATCTGCTAACTACTCAGGATATATACATGTCAGTGAAGTAACATCTCACTATGTGCTTACATAACATTACATTCTCTGTTGACTGTACTCTCCAGCACACATGGGTTTATATATGTGTTTTGAATGTTTATTATACAGATGATTACTACCTATATATGCAAGTTGTGGTTAAGGTATACTTTTGAACATGATAAACATCCCTGCTTTTATTGGGATTGGGACCTCGAATGCACAGATACTATGCAGATGTTGTAACCATTACACTGTTGACATTAACATTGCTTCCACCTGTTTCCTATTTAGATGTTTTCTATGTGTAAGCTAGGCTAAGCAAAGGGCAGAGGCCCCCAAACCCACTGAGCTTTACTTACTCTTGAAATAACAACATTTAACAAATGTACTGTGAGACAATACATTACATTCCTTACTACATTAGGCATAGCCTCTCACTGAATCACTTCAAGGGAAACCTTGTTGTGTGAATGGGTAACAGAATATACACCCCTGGGATCATGTGTCCCAGAACCATGCAGCCAGGGGCTGGAGGAGCATGTCCAGTTTGATAGCTGTGAGACCTGTCGGGGAAATTGAATGGTGTTGAATTGTCACATTAACATGCTCTCTATAGATCACTAAGTGCCCCTATCACCTTCCACCACCCCAGTCTTCAACAGCTTCCAGCAACTCTGCCTGGAATTGCTTCATTGGCTCTGCTTGACAGAGGCTCAGTTACTTCATCAATGGTGCGGAAAAAGCCAACACACTGTAGCTATGCTTCTAATTGTCCTTGGGCAGATAGGTAATAGGATATCTGTGAACCTTTAAAGTGCAGGCCATCACAGCCATAATATGTGAATAAACAGACTTTCAGATCACAATTTACAGTGAGAAATCACCATGTAGTCAGGAAACAGTTAAGTACAGCAAGAACATACAGAACACTGATACTTAGCCACTCCAAAAGCCTATCTTGGAAGCTAGAAGACTTATATAAGTTTAAGGCTTTCTATTGCTTACAAGTAGGTTACCTACAGGAGAGATGAGAAACAAGCACAGATGGCAAACATGCATGCAACAATACCATACCAGCTTATGTGTCAGCCTTAGGCTTTGGAATACTGGCCAAGGCTATTGGCACCTCCATGGTGCCTTATTTAGGAGAGTTTCAAAGGTGAATACCAGCTCCATAAACAGCACAATAGCAGAATAAATGAGGGTTATGCTACCCAACACCAGGGGTTGTGATCACAACGTGCATGCACTCACAGCACTCCTCGGGATGGACAACATCAACATCTGTGCAGTAACTGAGACCTGTCTTAAGGCTCCTGAGAGCACACCAGCACTACCAGACTACAACCCATACCACACATTTCAGCCAAAGAACATGGATTGACACAGACATGGAGGGGGTGTACCCATATTCATCAAGGATACCTACACCTCCAGGTTAGTGGGGCAGTATGATACCTCTGAGATCATCCATGTGCAGCTAACATCAGCCACAACTGCAATGTAAACTGTGGTCTGCTATGGACCACCATCCATAACCCAGGACCACCACTCCACCTACCTGGAGACAGTGGAGAACATGACAGTCCTAATGCACATCCTGGCATTGGTCAATGTCAACTACCATACCATTAACTGGGTAACTTACTCCAGTACTCACTTCCAGGCCCAGCGCTTCCTGGAATTTATCACCTCATATGCCCTGTATCAGGTGGTAACCTCCCTAACGAGGGATGGAAACATACTAGAAGTGGTCATCACCAACATGGGCAACAGGTGCACCACAGCAGAGGTTAACCAGTTACTGGTTAGATCTGACCATGAACTATTTACTGTTTCCACACCCAAGCATTTCCCCCTCTCACGGAAACCACAGTGTATACCTTTCCTACAGCTAAATTTACACTACTAGTAACAGGGGTGAGGGGTTTTGCAGCCCCCACGCTAAGGGGAAAAACTGCTCAAGATACAGACAGATTTACAAATGCAATCTATAAGCACCTACATGGATGTATGGATCATGCCATCACTGGTAAACCAAGACTCACTCCTCCTAGACAAGGACACCAGACTGGTGGACCTCTGCAATAAACAGGCTATACTACAGAAGTAGGACAGTGTTCCAGACAAACAGTAAATCTCACAAAGGGCAGACATCCATGACCACTATTTGTATGATACGTAGGTCCCTCATGACATCATCCATGTCTAACATCAGCAGGAAAATATGCAAGGATTCGAAAGATAACCGCAATGCCTTCTTTGGCTATGTCACAGATGTAAGTGGTGACACACAAATTTGCACCGTGCCGGTGAACTATAGCACAAAATATGCGGACCCTACTGATATCGCCAACATCCTTGCAGATACATTCAGTGCATACTTCTCCCCCTAAAGAGCCCACAACACTACCTGAAAGGTACAGTATCCCACACATCAGAGACACACAGGTGGAAATGGCCCTCTCTAACAGCAGAACACAGCATCAATGGAGACAGATTTTGTCCCAGACTGCATCTTGCAATCTGTACAAGACAACCTGACCCCCCACCTATTTAAGCTTTCCAACCTCAGCCTCTCCACAGGATACATGCCCATACAATGGTGCATGGCCACAGTTATTCCACTCCATCAAGGTGGAATCACAACTGACCATGGTAACTACCACCCCATAAGCCTGACTAGCCTGGTCTGCAATGGTATGGATTGCATCCTCATGGCACTCATTAACAAAGACATTGGTAACCTCCGAACATGTGACCCAACCCAGGTCAGCTTGATTGAGTGCAGTTCATGCCTACTGAACCTGTTTGATGTCTTACATACAGTCACCAAGACATTAGATGATGGGAGAGTTGGTTCACACATACTACCTGGACCTTGCCAAGGCTTTTGACACCATGCCCCACTCAGGTATTATTGATAAACACACCAGCCTGTACATACACCCATACATCACAAGTTGGGTTGCCAATGGGCTTACACACAGAACCCACATGGTAAGACTAGTGGTCTCCAGGTCCGACTCTTGACTAGTCATGACTGGTGTCCCACAAGACTCAGTCCTGGGAGCCCTACTGTTTGGCATATACTTCTCAGAGGTACAGGCAAACACAGGTGGACTATGGCAGACCATGTTTGGCAATGACTAAGAACTGGGAGCCATGACTGATAGTCCAGCTGACACAGACATCCTTCAAGAGACCTCAGAGAGACCAACACAGAGTGTCAACATCATTGCCTCCAGCCAAGTACCACTAACTGCATGGTCATTCCATTGTGGAATATTAAGCACCCACATATTAACACATAAGTGGCAGCCAATTTAATACAGACAAGGTAATGGGGTATCTGGGGATTAAGGTAAATAGTGATCTCCCCTTTGACAATCATATCTCCAAAGTAGTTAGGACATCCTTCTATGTAGGCCATCTGATTTCTAAAGGGTTCCCATCTTGACATACTGGGGTTATAGAGCCCCTTTACTCATCACTCATCAGTCCCATCATAGGGTATAATAACTCATTTGGGATGTACCTCAGAAGACACTTCCAACAGCTGGGAAGTCCACGAATGTACCACGCCAAGGGGATTACTGGCCTCGAACATATGCCTATGCAGCTAGACTGAATAAATTCCTGCTTTACTCAGTGGTATCTTGTTTACCCAGAGATTATCTCTGCTGGCCAATACAACCATGTCAAACTCAGGCTTAATGGATATGCTCCACCTATGGGAATCCATGTCACAGTGAGCCACACACTGTAATGAGCTGAACCTTGCCACAACAATAATTGGAAGATGCTGGAGGGACGGATTCCTATCACAGACACTCCCCATACTTTGGAGCAACATCCCTAACTACATTATACAGAAACCCTCACTACCATTCTGCAAGAGAAACCTTGAAGAGTGGATGGGGAACAGTAGATGCACCCCAGGGATCCTGCCATTGGCTCTGCTCCACATAAGGACAGTTAATGAATCAATGGGGTGGTAAAAATTGACAGATTTTGGCTGGGCTTATGATTGGCCTCTGGCAGTTGGCCATCTGCCTACCTATGAACCTAAACATACAGTATCAACACATGCTGATAGCTTAATTTACTGTTCAGGTGTTGACGTACTTTGTGCCAATGGCAGTTGTGTGTGCAATAGTTGAGGGCTGCCTATGTTGGATGCACACAATAGATTGCCTATACATGACAATTTACAGGTAGTCTTGTGTGTGTGCCATCCATTTTTACTGTGTTTTCAGGTGGAGAAAGGTGTCAGTCCCTAGGTGCCTACACTGTCAGTGTGTGTGCTATATGTTCCCTCCTTGCCAAGGCATGGGCATACTGGGCACACCTCCGTCTGCCTACTGGGGCTGGCTCAGGGTCTTCATGGTCTGAGTACCTCTGTGTCTGTGGGGCTTTGGCAATGGTGGTGGGCTGTGAGGGCCTTCACCATTATGTCCCTGCTGCAGCTGTTTCCGCAAGATCATATTGTGTAGCATGGCACATACTATGAATATGTGGGCACATGTGCCTGGAGAGTACTGCAAGGCTCCAACAGATATGTCCAAGCAAAGGAACCGTGATTTCAGCATCCCAAACACATGCTCTATGATGATTCTGGATTGTGTGTGTGCCTCATTATGGCGTTCCTGCATGGGTGTGTGTGCATTTCTGATGGGAGTCATCATCCATGGTTCCAGTGCATAGCCAGCATCCCCCACCAGGTGACCATTTGGGATGTCTCCCCTGGCAAATAACTGATACAGCTGTAAGGCATGCCAGATGTGGGAGTTGTGATAGCTTCCAGGGCTGCCAGCACACACATCCATGATAATGCCCTGGGCATTGCACACGACCTGGCAGTTGATGGAGGGGTATCCCTTGTGGTTTATGTAGCACCTACCCTGATCACCGGGTGGTGACTTGATGTATATGTGCGTGCAGTCTATTGCACCCAGTATCTCCGGGTATTCTGCCACACAGTGGAAGAGACACATATAGCTGACCAACTCCTCCTATGTTCGGGGGAAGTATATGTGCTCATTCGCATGTGGTAACATGACATCCAAGAACTGATGTAGTACCCTGGATGCTGATGCCTGTGAGATCCCCATGATATCCCCAGTTGGTCTTTGAAAGGTACCTGTAGTTAGTTTTCTCAGGCTTATACACACCTTCATATCCACTGGAATGGGTTCCCCTCTGTTTGTTCTGGCTCTGAGGCGTGGCAGGCACAGCTCCACAAGTTACTGTAGGATGTCCCTGTCCACCCTGTAATGCTCTACTATCTCCAAATCATGTAGCCCCTGGTAGGTTACCCTGGGTCTGAACACTCTCCTCCTCCTCTGATGCCTGAGGTGGTCATGTGCATCATCCTCCACACCAACTTCAGTCTCCAACACATGCTGGTGGATCAAAGCTAAGGCAGCCCCTAACATGTAAATACTAAAAGTTCCCTGTCTGTATACACCACTGGTTCAGAGTGTATGGGAATACACAAATGTGTGTGAGGTGCTTTCCCACTTTATACTATTGTGCTATGGATGCTGATGATGTCATTGGGCATGTATGAGCTATTCCAGCTGCAGCATGTCTTAATTATGGGTTTTACAATGAGTACTGCAAGTGTGGGGCCTTTACTGGGGAGATATGTTTGCCTGCCTTGATTAATCTGTTGCCCTTTAATTCACTTTTAAACCTGGATCCCCTCACATTATCATGCATGCATCCACCTGCCGTCTTTCTTGTTTTGTACTTTCCCTACCCAGTCATGGCAAAATGTGTCTTGTAGCTGATGTACTGCAAATTGGCTTTGTTCTGCTTTGACACATTACTGTTTTCTTTGCAGTCTTTGACACTTTACTGTTTTCTTTGCAGTACAGCCCCTACCCTTTCCTGTTCTGCAGGTAGCTGCTTGCAGCCTTGTTAGCTGTTGTCAATGGCCCACTGTTGGCTCCTAGTTGTTAATTAGTCATTTGTACTCCAATTTCTATCTTTGAAATTAGAATCTAATAGTTGTGATGTCCCTTGTGTTATAGTAGAACCTCCATCAGAAGGTGAAGTTGTTGTAATGTTCTCTGATCTACTTGAATAAAGAATAGGGTTAACTAGTCTAACTCTTCTTTTTTCAGACACTTCGTTAACCAATTGTTGTATCAAATAACAGGGATACCCTCGCTGCTTAGACATACTACTCAACAAATCACATTCCAATTGAAAATCCACATCTAAAGTAGTCATCTTAGCTGCCCTGATCAATTGTCCTTTGACAATTGACCGCTTTTGATGAAACAGATGGCAGCTAGAAAAATGTGAAAAGGAATTGCAGTATGTATGCTTCCTGAAAATCTTCGAAACATAATTAATTTCAAAGATAGGTTTATAACTACTTTTTGTACTGATAGTGGGAGGGTGAAATTCATTTTGTATAAGAATTGGCAGCTTATTTTGAATGACAGTTTATTTTTGGATAAACTGGGTCCAGTTCCTTTGACAGTATTTCGTAGAGGTTATAATTTGAAGAATCTACTGGACAGTAGTAGCTATCGTAATATATCTAGACGGGCAGGGATGACCATCTGTGGGGGTTGTAAGATGTGTAGATTTGTGGACGTTGGTAGTACATTTCTTGATAATGGCAATAAATTCAACATCAGGTTTAAACTTAATTGTAATTCTAGACTTGTGGTATACATAGTAAGGTGTGTATGCTGTCTTGCTTTCTACATGGGTAAAACAGAGTGTAGATTGCGAGGCAGGATATATGAGCACAACTACGCTATCTCGACAAATAAATTGGATAACTCATTGGCTAAACATGTTTCCCAGAATGTTGGCCATAAATTTATGTTCAAAGCTATAGATCAAATTCAATTTAACATGAGAAGTGGCCCTATAAACTTACTTCTTGAGGAACACGAACTTGTATGGTAAATTCGGTTAAATGCATTTGCCCCTCCAGGCTTAAATGACTCATGCAACATTGCCTGTTTGCTTAAACTTAGAAGTCTGGTACGTTAGATATTGATTATTGGGATTATACTATATATATATATATATATATATATATATATATATATATATATGAATTTTAGTCATATTATTAGTGTAGTATTGTCTATTTTAATATAATATATATTAGTTTTTTTATACCATGATGTATGTATAATTTATTTTTAACATAACATGGTTAGTCAGGTTTGTTTAGTATAGTAATGCGTAATGTCTTTTTAAATATGTGGTAGGAAAGAGGTGTGACTAATTAAGCGATTGATTCTAACCATTCAAATAACACTGTTTCTTTACTGTGAATTTTTTCTGAGGAAGTTGCTTTATTGTGGCAACGAAAAGGGCTTCAATAAATCTCTTTTAATCACTGGTGGGTCTGCCGTTTTGCTTCACTGCTGACTAGTGGTTTTCTTTGGTTTACATATGTAATGGGCATGTAAGTACAGTGAAGTGTATGCAAATATCTACACCAATGCATTGTGGGTAATGACTCGCACAGCCATGTAAATTCCCAATTAACAGTAAAATGTGTAGTTTTCAGATGTCTATGTTAGTCACAGAACAATATACTAATTATGTGCAGCACACTATCAGCATAATAAAATATATAATATCAGACAAATCACATACCAAAAAATTCCAAAAGCTAGTTACAGTGGTACAGCATGCCTAAGGAAGACTTTAATGCACCAGCCATGGACACGATTTTCGAAGGCACACTGCGAGCAATCTGAGTACTTATTTATTCAGTGTATAATAATTATGGATCCATGCACACCCATCGGATTCCGAAACACCTTCTAAAAAACACATTCTTCATGCCCAACACAACTTAAATACAAGAAAGTGCAATGCTGACTATATTTCTAAAATCCTTTTCCGAAAATCCTTGGTGAATGCCATACCAAAGTGAAAGAAAAAGAAGATATTTCCAAGGAATCCTATGGAATCTGCAACAATACTGATAAAAAAAATGCTAGCTGGTGTGAATGAACTGCAACAGATTGCAGTCTTGCAAACTACGGAGGAGTTTCTGGCCGTACACCCTAGAAGGCAGCCTGATAGACAGAATGCTAGGCTGCATCTAAGCCAACTGTCAACTGAAGAAATCATTGACAAGTACCACCTGGAGAGAGACCTGGTGCAGGCTGTGTGCAACATGTGTGCCCTACACATGTTTGTGTGGACATTGTGAGGCAACCTTGTCCCTCTCAAAATAAAAGTGTGTCTAAGCCTATGTGTACTGGCATCTTGGACATTCCAATGACATATGAGAGATGCTGTAGAAGTCTCACACACAGACAGCTGCCAGTTGCATCGTGGCACACTTTCTGGCAGAAATATACACCAAGGTAGATAAACACATGCACTTTTCATCTAACCCCATTTTGCTGTGAACAGGCATGTACCATTTCTATAGCATTTCAAACTTCCTCCTTGTACATGGTGCAATAAAATGAACCCCTATCCCTATTAAGACCCCTATGAACCCAAAAGCAGAAATTTATGTCTATTGAAAGGTGTGGCCATCGCTAAACTGCCAGATGGTGTGTGCAACAGATGGCAGCATAACATACATTATGGTGACACATCCTGGAAGTATCCATGGTGTTGCCATATGGAGGGAAAGTGATCAGAGGGCTGCAATCCAGCAAGATGAAATACCTGAGGGACTACTACTAGGTAAGTACAGAGACACAACTAGTAATATAAGCTAAATACATTCCTGTCAACATTATTCATGATGACAATGTATCCAGTTTCACTCCTCAAAACAGGTCACTTTGGTTATCCACTCAACCAATCGCTAATGACCCCATACAAAGAACCTTCCAGCTCTGCATAAAAGGCCTACAATAAAGCACATGGAGCAACATGAAATACCATAGAGTGTGCCTCTAGTATACTGAAAGCCAGGTTCAGATATCTGAAAATATCTGGGGGTACTCTGCAATAGAAACCTGAAAAGACAGCACAGATAATTGCTGTGTGCACCATGCTGCACAATGTGCTAACAGCAATACATCACAGTCTTCCTGCAGCAGCTGTAGTAAACTAGCACAACAACCCCAGATGTCTGAAGATGGCTTGGGCAACAGAGGATGTGATCACAATTTCAGGCTTAGGAAACAGCAGCATTTGCACACACATTTATGTCATGACAAGCCACATGTACAGAATGACATACATTAGACATTTGAGTTCAGGTGTTGCCTCACCACAGCAGCACAGATTGCATCTAATGGCAGTTACCCAGTAGATGTACACACTGAGCATCAAACATAAAATAATTCTAACGTAACCGTGTGGTGATCTACAAATATATCACAACATGGACCATCAAGTGACACATGTATGCATACAGACTTATGTTGGTGTATATGTGTATGGCAGGCAACAATGGCCATAGCTCTGTGAAACTCATTCCTGCCTGTCCACTATCAAAAGATGCAAGCTGGAAACTAAACCAGGACATATTGCAGAACTGTTGTCAGTACCACAAACAATCTACATCAATGTAAATTATGGACAAAGGTTAAAGTACTAAATGGAGCCACCAATGGCTAGTAAAAATGTTGGACTCCAGTAATATCAGACGTCACAACAACCACAGACAGATTACATTGTCAGTAGTCTGCACAGCAATCATCATCACCATGGGGTGAGACTGACACTATATGGCATAGTGGATCAAATGTCAAAGTTTCGCTAACACAGTCAAGGGTGTCTGCACTGATGACTCACACCACAGTCCTGGCTGCCTTTACCAAGTATGGAAACACTCGGGTCAGGTTGCTCCACAGATGACACTGATACTGTGAAAAGGAGCATGGGTGTGAGTTGCCTGCTTTTCTATGACTGCAGGCTCCACACAGGATTAGTCCGTAGCAGATCTGTGTGCCCATTGCAACATAGACATCAATGCCCAATGGACGAGTGTTGGTCTGCGTGTGGACCTGCATCTCCTATGAGGCACTCAGCTAAGCACAGTCAGGGCATGCAGAACCCTGCTCATACTACATCACTGCTGTAGTACTGCTGTAAACAGGGATTAACTGACCATGCCACAGATAACATGCTTTCATTCTATGCAGCCAATGCTTCCATGGGCTCACCATGCCTGCACATTTGTCCTTCATACAGCATACATAGTTGGTGTGTAACACAATCATTGGCAAATGCAAGTAAATGAAAATCAGATCCATGACATCACTGGGAAAAGTTAATTTGCCTTTAGGAGTCAGCGGGCACACTCTGACATATACCTATGTACACCATATACACCCCTATGTTTACTGTTCTGAGCAGTATTGCTGTGTTGTGGTGAAGTGTCTACATCATACAGCAGACTTAACACGGGGCTGTGGTCTACATCCTGTTTACCATCTGAGGTCCCTACATTGTCAGGATGGATGGACAAGTTTTCCTCCACATCTGAGGCTACAGTCTCATCCACATGATTGTCACTATCTGGGCTGGACTACATCACCAAGTCTGTGTCCTGTGTGTTAGGGGCCATACTACCATACTGAGAAACATCAAATTCCAGATTGGAATCAGTGGATGGGCTAGTGGTGGATAAAGGCTGGGAAACTGCTAAAAGTAAAGAAAGATGACACAGTTCAGGAAAACATACTTATATTACATGTTGGAAATCATTAACGACATGTATTAAAAAGAGATAATAGCATGCCATTGACACCCTTGTAATGTGATGAGTGTTTCTGTAATGATGTGGATCCTGTAGTGGGAAAATATAGACAAAGCAAATGCAGTCATGTATGCATGCAATTCCATAGGCACATGATGGCATATACAACACAGTAACAGGATATGGTGATACTCACATAATATACAGTGCACATGTTGGCCAGATGTCTCTGCGTAGAAAAACAATGATATTAATTTTAGACAACACAGTTATGCTACATGGTGTAAAACCATATCAGGTCTGTCATTAAGTGCACTTGCATAGCTTGTGTCCCCAGAAGATGTACCTGTAGTTTACAATATCAGGGAAATAGCAGTATGATAGTATACACCACTGGCATGACAGGAGGCACAGGCAATAACAGGTAATGGTCACAGTATCGATATAAGAAGACACTTACCTCACATGTCTAACTGCAGTGCAGAAGTGGATGAACCTGTGCAAATGAATGCAGACAGCATTATACATGTTGGTTATACTGTTATGTATGTAGTGAAGTTATATGGCAACATGTCATTATACTTATGTTTGTCTTCCTTCCCCTATGTGGACCCATGCGCACAATGCAAGTCTGCTTCTGCAGCACAAAAGTAATCATACACAAATATGCATGCAATATGTACTGAGCTACTTTGTATGCATAGATGTTATGCAAAGTATCACATATATCGATGGCCTACACTACCAGGTATGCATCCTCACCACTCTCTTTATGCAGTGATTTGAGAAATCTCATCAGAGAGGGTCAATGGCAGACCACCAAGGTTGGTATCCCGCAACCTCTCATACTGGTGTAGCCAGTTTGCTGCACATAGGATCATGTCAGAGCACCATTGACGTCAGACCTCTCTGGATCTATTGTGAACTCATACAGCATTAATCATGTTGGTGAAGCCTGTCCACACTTCATTCCTCCATACTGTGTTTTGTACCCATCCAAGGATTCTCTGTCGATGTTGTCACAGAACATCTATTATAATTTTGCTTTCTTGTGGTGAAAAATTGTTGTGCCTGGATCTGTTTGCCAGCAGGAAGAATGTTATATGCGCATATTTAGATTAATGTGGGAGCCCACATATGGAGATGATTATATTGACAGGTTATACCAATTTATTCTCTCTGCAGTCTTGTGAAATGTCAAAATCTATGAAATAATCCCTGTCCAATATAGTACTGTGACATATAAAACCATATGTGATAGGAAAACAATGCCAGAAGCATCTATATCAGAATATCGCATGCTAAAAACACGGAATGCTCTTTTATCGAATTTAAAAAGTGAAACCTTAGAACAGATCAGCAAATTTTTTCCCAGGGAAAAAAAATTGCTGATCCAAAAAAAAAAAAAAACAATGTACAGGCAAAATAAAGTAGGGGGCTTCACCCCCACACCCCCAACTTAAATATACCAACTCTGAAATTGCACCACAGTGGAGAAAACAGCAATGTCCAGAGAACATCCCATTGATTTTTTTTCCCCTGGGAAAAAATTGATGTTCCGTGCCTTCGACATTTTCGGGTTTCACATTTTAATGTTCGATATAAGAGCGTTCGAATTTAAGCATTTGTTCTTTTAATAGGAACCCTGCCAGAATGCATACGACTTGGACCCAACAACAACATAACCTGGTTTACCTGTAGAGGCTCTCTGTGGGATTTGAAGCCATTACAGCAGACATCACAGTAGTGGAGGTCCAAACACAAAACCATTGTGCCACAGGAGCCACACAATCTGCGTGCATTTCACATAAACATACTATACATAACATATGTGTACAGCAGAAATGTGTGATGGTTGTCACACACACCCTGCAGCTGTAATTCAAAAATATCCTAAACAGACAACCTGTATTTAAAAAAAAATCATATTAACAGGAACTGTTATACATGATGATTATATCAACACAATCAGTAGTGAGCAGTGAATGCTATCCCCATCAGCAAAGAGTATCTGAAAATGATCAGTTGAACAAATTATGGAAAACACCATTTTATTGTGACAATAGTTCTAGTGCATAATTTTAAAAAAATGTGTTTTATTAATTATAATAAAGTGACACATTTTAACAAATAAAATATATATAGAAATAAAACATTTAAACAAACACAATAAACCATAACTAAAACAACTAGTTACTAGGTGTCTACTATGTATCTAATACTCTAAATAATCTTGATCTTTTTATAAAAAAGAAGAAGAGTCCTTGTCATTAATAAGTTTGTGGCTTTTTATTTAGCAGTTCTTTAAGTTTCATTCAGGTGTTGCAGGAAGTGGTAATTCTTGCTGTTTTCATTTTGATTGTTAAAAGTTCACAGTGACAAATGTTGATTGCAATATTCATGAATTCTTTCAGAGCTGGAGTTAGTTAATTCTTGCAATTCTTAGTGACTGTTTTCCTTGCAATTGACAGGACACTCCGTAGAAGTGAGTGGTTTACTTGCTGTACACAATCAGGTATTGGTTGGTTGAATAAAATGAATGAGTTGGTTAAAGTGAATTTATCATTAAATAAAGCCTGTAAAAATATTAATATTATCCCAGAATGGTTCATTAACTTACAATCAAAAACATATGTTGCCAATCTCCTTTAATGCTTGTCTTACATCTCCAACAAGCCATTTTCTTCTTGTACATCAACTGTATTATATCTGGAGTTATGAAAATTTGATGCATATATTTCCATGAAACCAATTTCCATTTTATAGAAGGTGCAGCTTGCTTTGAAGATGTCAACATATATTTTATATCTTCTTTACTTGGATAATAATTATTTATACCTTTAAAATAATCCCAATAATTTTCTTTAAAACATTCTGCTGTATTTTTAATATGTTATTCTATTCTTTATAAAAGTCCTTTTTTCTATTAATATCTGATGTGTTAATATAATTAAGAGATCAATGAATTTTGGTACATTATTTTTTATTGATGATTGTATTACATTAATCTTACCTTCTATGGAATATCTATAATTCTGTATATGTAGCCACATGTCCCTTTCTAAATTAAAATTAGTAGTTATATATTCTACAGTTTGTAATTTATCTCTGTCCATCAGTTGATGCCAGTATATCAGATTATTCTCCTTAAATGTATTCATTTTATATAGATTAAATGCACATATATTATTTTATGTATATGCTATAGGATAAATAAAATTTCTGAAAGTAATTAACATTAAAAAGAGAAATTAATCATAATGTTTCCATTTTCTAATCTATAATCTTTTAACATCCAGAGAAGTTTATTTGTTATTATATTTTGCTTTGTATATATTATCTGATTTGATTCCATACATATGTTGTGTATGTCTTTCTATTTAGCATTATAGTTTATATTTAACCATAATGAGATTGCTTTTATAATTGACAGGAGTTGACAGGACTATAGCTCTATATCCAGTACACCAATTCCTCCTAGGGACCAATCTCTTATATGGTGTTTTAATCCCAATCTAGATTTATTAGGATATCAAAGAAATATAAAAATTAACAAATTAAATTGTTTTATTTTTTTTTTGTTTGGAGGAGGTAGTGAAGGGGATTGTATTATATATTTAACATTTGGTAAAATAATTTTATTAAAGAAAGTCTCTCTTCCATTGTAAAAGGAAACTTGTTCCATTTATTGATAAGATTATTAATATAATTTATGTTATTATTATAATTTTCTTCTGTTGTATGTTTAATATTTTCTGTTACAATTATTCCTAGATAAATAATTTTATCTTTCTCTATAAATTAAGATAATCTTTCTTCCATATATTAATATAGATGTTAATAAGCATTTTTTTCATTAAAAGTAGCTCCAGATTTTTTTCTGGATGGATTCTATTGCATTGAATACAGCTTTAAGGGAATTTTTGTTTTTATTTAGAGGCAGAAGAATGTCATCTGCAAACAATAATATTTTAGAATTTCATTTATTATTTAACTGTATACCTTTAATATCTATTATTGATCTTATACAGCTAGCAAATGGCTCAATACCTGAAGTAAATAATAGTGGTGATAATGGGCAGCCTTGCTTAATTCCTTTAGTAAGTGAAATTTACTCTGACAAATAAGTATTTATTTTTATGTAAGCGACAGAGTTTTCATATCAACAGATAAATAATATTCATCTAAAACTAGTATTAAATAATTCTAATTAACAGAATCAAAAGCACTGTTTATGTCTAAACTTAACAATGTTAAATTATCTTTTTTATTATTTGCAAAATGTGTTATAGTTAATGTTCTGTTGATGTTATCATAAGTGTTCCTGTTTATTTTAAATCCAGTCTGCTCATTATTAATCAGATATGGTAATAATTGTTGCAATCTACCAGCATGTATAGCCATGAATATTTTGTAATCAATATTTAGAAGTGAAATTGAAATATATTTGGAACATTCTGCTGAATATTCCCAACCTTTAAGATTAGGGAAATAAGTGTGCATTTCCTTGACAGCAGAACTTTTGTTACATTTTTAATTATTAGAAAAACTTTATGTAAAATAAGTAAGACGTTTTTAGGTAATAATTTATATAGTTCAAGTATTATTCCATCATTACCAGGTGCTTTGTTAGGTTTTAGTTTGCTAATTTGACTTTTATGTTCAGACATCAATATGGGTTTATCTATTAATTTCTTTTGTTCTTCAGTCAGCCTACTATTAGAATATCTGTAATAAATGTTTTAATTATTTCTTGTGAATCCATTGTTGGATTATATTGTTTAATTTTATTAAACTGGGCTCTTAATACTTTTAGAAAGTCATCTATTTCAGTTATCTATGTCTTACTTTCATGATTACACAATTCTTTTATGTGATTACATTTAATAAACATTTTTGTTTTAGAAGCTAATTTGTGCATGGATTTTGAATTTATAGTATAGATAAGTTAATCTTCTCAAATTTAACCATAGATAATTATTTAAAAGTTCTAAATAGTTTTTGTTTAATTCATTAATTTGTTTCATCACATTGTCTTGTTCTTTTTGATCAGTCTGTTTTATTTTATTATTTATTTCTTGCAAATCTATCAAGTCTTTATCCCATTGCTTTTTTAAGAGCATAGCAATTCTTTATTTTATTATTTAAATATGCTTTTAGAGCATCCCATACATAAATCTCAGATCTATCTTCTGAGTAATTGATTTGAATAAAAGTTTGAGTCTCCTTGCTAAAAATTCTTTAAAATCTTTTCAATTAGTTATATAAGCTGATAAGTGTTAGATTAGGGACTTCCATTTTAAAGTAGTTATTAGACATTAGACAGGCTAAAGGGTAAAATAAATTGTGTTTCTTTTATGCATAAAATTCAGGTAAGCAGAAAGAAAAATAACCTTGCTGGTCAAGCATGAGAGACAGTTTATTAGAAAGGAAAGATAAGCATAAAATGTATAAAAAATACAGAAATACAGAATGTTCTTTTCTCAAGGGTAAGATACAGTCTTGACAGCTGCAGAATGTTCCTTAATGGAATGGTAAAACAAAGCACTTACAAGACAAAGCTTGAGACCAAGGTTAGAAAAAGTAAATAAGGAAAATTACTGGACTGAAGCAATATAACTTGTTGTGTTCAGGATAGTAGTTCAGTTAAGGTTAGTGAGTTTGTTTGACCTGTAACTTCAGAGAAGATTTCAGACAATTGAGCCGGAGTGCAGATGACAGGTCAGATAAAGATTATATTAGTTTATGTTGTTCATGACAATCAGAATATGATATGCAGTAACTTTGAACACTAATTGTTTATCACCACTGTTAATGAAGATTCGGATATAGTAAACATCTAATAAAACATTATTGAATAAACTACAGTGGTTGGAGAATTTATTCTGGAAAGTACATAAGACATGGTCCATAAAGGAGAGACTGGCACCTGTTCAGCATGCGTTTGGGTAATTAACAGATAAAGACTTTTGTTCACAGTCTCATTACAGTGTTTCCAGCCAATTACGGTACAGTACAGTATTATCAATTTTTACAATGGCACCCAAACTGGCCTGCTGTCTGGGGAGAGATATATAATTCTTGAAACCCAGCAAGTATCTACTCTGGACAATCAAAAAATCAGAGATAGTTAACCCATTCAAATCCTGTTTCCAGTGCAGCATATATTTTCGTAAGTTCACAATGAATGTTCTTCCAAATCACTACAGCAAAAGTACTGTGGACATCTCAACAGCACTCCAGAGGTTTTCCAGCTGAGAGGCCACAGTAAAGGTAATCAACGATGCTACAGACCACCCTTTCAGTAAAGGTATTGTTCATTTCCAGACTTGGTCACACTACGTGTGTTCTACAAAAATCTACAAAATAGTAGTGCTTCCTTCAACTGCATGTGTTCTATAGAGTAAAACAGCCTTATCAGCAAACAGAGACAGCTACATTTCTCATTTCAGAAAAGACTTTTCAGTAAGGCAGCACTACTTTATGCAGAAAACAGACAGTATTATCAATTTTTAAAGTATCCTTTTAATAGAAATGTTATTGTTCATATTTATACAAATTCAGATATTATGGCATTATGATCAGATAGTGGACATCAAACTACTTTTACTTTACTTAATATAGAGATTAAATTATTAGAAATATATACTCTATTCTTGACTGTATTCCATGTCTATATGAAAGTGGATATAATAAAGTAAAATTGTATCTGAAAATTCATTAATATGTTTAATCTAAAATATAATCTATAAACATTTTTAAAGCCTTAGCTGAACCTAATATTCTTTGCTTTCTGGTGGTATTAGCATCTTTATCACTTAGTCTACAGTTAAAGTCTCTTGCCAAAATGATACTAATTTCGGGATCTGTATTAGCTCAGCAAATGCTTAAAAAAGTGAACGCTGAATGATCAAACTTATGTGAGTGAATGTTTAAAATATCGAAGCAACAGAAACCTGATTTTTTTCCTAGGGAAAGAATTTGGTTGTCTGTTTCTGTTGCTTTGGTATTTTCAGTGCTGTGGTGGAAAGTTACAGGTCGGATTCAGGTAAGTATACAATTGTGTGGATGTGAGTGTTAAGGCGGGTTAGGTGAGTTAGCGTTAGGGCGCGGGTTAGGTATGTGTGCGATAGTGTGGATGTGAGGGTTAGGGTGGGTTAGGTGAGTTAGGGTTAGGGAGCAGGTGAGGTGAGTTTGCGATAGTGATGGACCTTAGGGTTAGGGTTTGGGTTAAGGTAAGTGGATAGTGGTGTGTGTGTATAGTTTAGTGTAGGGTTAGGTGTCAGATTTTAGGTGTATGTGTGTGGATTGCTGTTTGTTTGGTGTGCTTGTGTTGTGTGTATGTGTTTTGGATGAGCGATTTTTTCCCTAGGAAAAAAATCGCTGATCTGACAGTTCAAGATTGTAAGCTTTCACATACATAAGTTTGATCAATCAATGTTAGCTTTTTTAAGCGTTCGCTGATCTAATATAGATCCTAATTTCAGAAGTTGTATTATTTGTTCTAATTGATGTTTAACTGTTTTAACACCAATATCTGGTATCCAGTAAACATTAATGAAAGTATATAATTTCCTATTAATTTCCATTGTTACCGAACAAAACATAACTTTATCATTATTATATGTGTTTAATATGTATGATATGGGTAAAGAGTTTTTAGATTAAATAACTACCCCTCTTTGCTCTGTTTGTACTGAGAACTACTTAATATGTATAATGTTTTGTACTAAGCCTGTTTATATTCTCTTGTGATAAATGAGCTTCTTGTAAAAAAAATAATCTGTAATGCAAATAGATTTAAGAACTTACTTAAATTACTTGTCTTGCAACCATTGTTTAAACCATTACTATTAATGGATATACATTTTAATTATGACATGTAATAACTTTAAAAATAAAGAAATAAATCATAGATTATTTTTTTACAAGAAGCTCATTTATTACAAGAGAATATAAACAGACTTAGTACAAAACATTTTGCATTCTAGTTTTCGAATGTGTTGTTATTAATGTACCACTGATATATCTTATGTTGTTTATTGTCAATTTTGAATCTTTGTATGTTAGTTTTATTAAATATATACATATTAACAACAATAGTAGACACTATTAAAAAGTGGAAAGTTATGTTAAAATTTAAATATGAAATTCTTTTAACCTTTGTTCCCTTCACGGAGTCTAATACTCCTAGTTTGAATAGTAAAATCATCCAAACTAACCAACCTATCAACTCAGAATAAAAATTCAAGATATTCTTTACTATTTAAAGAGAAAGTAAAGTATTGTATACCATAATGTCACACCTTAATAAAACAACAAAACTTAAAAAAAAAATATATATGTATATATATATATATATATATATATATATATATATATATATATATATATATATATAGAGTGAGAGAGTTATATTTCAGTATGAAATTAATCACTAATTTATGATGAATGTTTATTTTTCTGTGTGTATATATAACAGCAGTTGATTTAGCTCTCCCTCATATGGTTTTGTATTATTTCAACCCCATTATAAAATTCTAAGATGCCTTGTCTCAACCTTTATTTCTATTAATTTATATAAATCTTTGCCTTTAAATTCCATTATTATTTATTTTCATCTTTTCTTCTACTTATTTTCTCCCCTTTTCATTAAATCTGAAAAGCAAATCATGGTGTTATATATATATATCAGGAATAACCATCCCTGAATATAACAGAAACAGTATAAAGCATTAATATTATATGTCCATGGGACTGAGGGTCTATATTAAATCAGAAAATGCTTAAAATAGTGAACACTGATTCATTGACCCTTTAAAAGCAAAAGCTGACAATCCCAAAGACACAGAACAGTGATTTTTTTCTCAGGAAAAAAAATTGCTGGGCTGTTTTCGGGACTTTGCCATTTCCTCCACTGTGGTATAATCTCAGATTTGGTATATTTAAGTAGGGGTGGTGTGGGGCGAATGGCCCCCCACATCAGGGGGTGAAGACCCCCTCTTTATTTTATGTTTTGAACTTTTTTTTTTTTTTGCAGAACAGCGATTTTTTTTCCCCTGGGAAAGAAAATCACTGTTCTGTGTCATTGAGATTATTATCTTATGCATTTAAAGGGTCGATAAACCAGTTTTCACTATTTTAAGCACTCACTGATTTAATACAGACCTTGGACTGATCAGAGAATTCATGTGACCACTTATTAGATGCATACTGGACATTTCTATCATATAAACTTGCAAACAATGCAAAGTTAATAACAACATAACTCAACTAATACAGAATAGAGAATAAAGCGAGTTATATCCCATGGCTTTAAGACATTTTTGCATTAAAATGCAATTTAAAATTATACATATTTGGATACAAAATTGAAAGGTATTGATCAGGCAATTAGTAACTTTTCCAAATATACGTATAGTCAAACATAGATAAGCTGGCATTTTTTTCTCATTTCTTTCCCTCCTTTTAAATTAATATATTTTTTTAATTTGGTATATCTACAAATGCAATCTGTAACTAATAATGAAAAACAATTAATCTACATTTATATAACTTTTGTGCCTTCTTGTTTTACTGTTTTTCTCATCTGAAAGAATCCTTCATATTAAGCTATCAGTTTGCTAATTAAAAAAAAAAATGAAATTGTGCATTTCAAGCTACAATGTATTAAGAACAAACAGACAAAAAGATCCAAGACAGTCAGATTATTTTAAGAAAATACTCCTTATATTAGAAGTAAATGATAGCATTCGTTCACTTAAAACATCTCTCTCTCTCACAAAGATATTGTGACTTTTGATCTATTAAAAAAAGTTAACAGTTCTGTGCAGAGCCACTATAGAAAGTGTTCATAAATAACTAGCAAGATACATTAAGAGTAAATACTCTGTTAATAAAGATGAGAAATAGGTGCTAAATTCATAAGCAAAAATTAAGAGTATAAGAAAGAGAATATCTTACGTTTTAGTAATTATAATAATGGTGAGCTAGTTGGAGGGAAGAAGCAACATCTACCAGTTCAAACAATGAACATGTCTATTGTACTTTTATAAGAGCAAACTTAGAGGTTTTAAATTGTCTGTAATCACACTGCAACCATCTAATAATGTGCACACAAACAAATGTGTATTCTGAATGTCAGTACAAATTCCTGAAGTGTTGACAACGGGTTGTATGTGGTATACACAATTGATTTTTATTATGTTGCAGAAGAATGTAGTTAAAGAACAGAGACATCCATGTTTTTTTCTTTTTTCTCCATCCTCTCTCTCTCCCCTTTCTTCCCTCCCCTCCCTCCCCCTTTAATGCAAAAATATGAATTTACTGTGCTCTGTTGTGCATATAGACCAAAACAACTTGATTGCCGCTTACTTTATGATTATTATGTAGAATAAGTGCAACAGATAATATACTAAGATCTTATCAAATATAACACTATGGAAGCAGTAAAATATTAAAAGAGTGTTGAACTCTAAATAACTCAATAATACATCTATGAAATATCAACCAAAAATCAAAAATGGTGTATAGATCTTAGCTATGACATACTGCTAATTTGTTGTTGTGTGTCTTTTTGGCTTTTCCTGGTTAGGGGTCAACACAGCAGAACTCCGGTCTGCTAATGATTGGCAGTAGATTTTTATGGTGCCAAGTTGCCAGCCCAATGCCCAACCTTCAGCAAAGGCACGCCCATTCACGCATGTCTTTTGGAGGCCACTCGACTGTGAGGAGGACATGCAGACTCCACACAGAAGGCACTCCAGCTGTGAATCAAACAGGAGAACCTCTTGCTGTGAGGCAACTGCTAATGTGCCCTAAAAATTCATAAAGATGCTAGCTCCATAATGTAGAAAACATATTAAACAACCTATAAAAAATAAATACACATGAATATTATACAGTGCAGCCAGCAGACATATCAAGAAAATAGACACTGAAATTCTTTTAAGTGTTGACTTAATACAGAAAAACTGACCATTAGCCCAAGTACAGGAAAAACTGATCATTATTGTCAGACCTTAATGAGATCTGAATAGTATACTAACATGTTATTTTCTCATTATTAACATCATCCCTGAATTACTAATCCTTTTAATCAAGGTGTTAATGGCAAAAAATACTGTTATTCAAGCTTCCAATATTGTGTATGTCTAAGTGAATCTCTTAAAGATGCAAACAAGAGTGGTATGAAGCCCAATTTTGAGGATTCCTTTTCCCTTCTTTTCTCTTCTCCCCCTCTCTCCTTTTTTAAATATTTATTTTACTTCTTTCTTCCTTCCCTTTCCTCCTCCTTATTTTCATTTTTTTTGAGCATTTCATCTAGTAGCTACCCAAGTTATCACTTAATGCAGTAACAAGTCAAGTATTCATTTAAAGGAAATGACTGAATATTGAGAGATAAATGAAGCTATGTTAGTCCAGGACAATAAAATTAAATGTAGCCCTTTAATTCAGAACCATAAGCATTAGTACTTCCTGCCTCTTTAAAGTGCAAAATCAGCTGTAACGGTGACAGCAGTCATTTAATGTCCTTGTTCATCTCATACTCAAGCCCATATTTAAACAAAACATGCTATCTAAGCAGGAAAATTCGAGTTAAAAGCTTCAACTAGTGTAAATAAAAGTGCTCCAACTCTAAACTTTCTGTTACTGCCAGCAGCTTTATGTATAATCTACCAGTATTCATGTCATAACTGTTTGTTCATTCATGAATTGTAAAAAATTAGACAAAGAATTCTATTCACTGAATAGACTCCACAAACAACCACAATCCTTTCTATCAAAGACCTTTCTCTCTTTTAAGCCTTGTGCCATTTAAAATGCCTACTTATGTTATTTTATAAATTAAAGAGATTTGATTAATTAAAATTAAATAACCTTGATCACCTCCATCCCCTAAGTATCACCACTGGAAATATTAGTGTTTACATAAATGAAACACAAGAAAGAGGAGAAGAAGAAGAAGGCAAAAATGCAGTTTTAATTTTGGCTGTTATTATCTCACTTTAATCACGCAAGCCATAAAAACAAAATTAATGGCAAATGACGAGAAGACTGCAATCCTCATATCTCTCCCCACTTCCCAGCTTTCCATAAGCAGCAATATATTGTTATCTCTTAACTAATTGACCACTTTAATAAACATAGCAACTTTTAATGGAAATATAAAATAATAAAAAATGGTAAGAGAGTGAAGAGGACAACAACAAAGATCAGAGAAATTATTCAAAGAAAACAACATAAATGGAATACATTATGTAACTCAGTGTACCAATCTATGAGAAACATTCCTGTTTAGAGTATACTAACAATTATATATATTACTATGCAGGTATTTCAGTTTAAAGACTCAAAAAAAAACATAAATTCTGGAAATTTGCATGCAAACTAGGTAGCTTTAGTATATAATTACTGATACTAATTATAATAAAATAGGTTACATGAAAAAGTAATTACCTTGTTTAAGTAAGCATTCAAGCCTCCTTTTTTTATTATAAATATTTTAATAAAAGATCATTCATAGTTAATATTAGGCAGAAAGAAATCATAAACCAGAATTACTACTATTAGTAATTAATTAAAGTGTCATTTTGTTTTTAGTTTCTTCTTTCTTTCATTAGTTTTCCAATTGTTTCTTTCCACTTGTCTGTTTAAGGAGATGTTGTTTCATTCATTATCTTATTTTTTTTCTATTATATTTTTTTATTTTAAAAAAAGTCATAGCTTTGGCAAGTTCATCATAATTTTAATTCCATCTAGTAGGAATATTTTAAGTCTGGCTGGAAATAGCAGGTGTACTTTGATTTGTCTCTTCTTTAATTCACTAACTAGAGAAAGAAATCTTTTTATCTTAGATATCACTGCAGCTGAGTAGTCATTGTCAAATATTATTTTATCATCAAGCTTGATAGGAGATTTATTCCAGGCTGTTTTTAGGATTATTTTTTTTATCCTGTGAAGAGAAAATTCTCATTATAGTAGATTTCAGAGAGGGATTATTTTTATATGTAGATGGTTCAACCAAGGATCTATGAGCTCTTTCAGTTCCAAATGCCATTGCTTCTGGTAAATAAGGAACTTTAGGTAGCCAGGATATTAAGAAGTTTGTCATATTTTCACATTCAGTCTTCTCAGGTAAGCCAAGGATATGGTTGTTATTTCTCTGAGATCTAGGCTCTAAGTCATCTATTTTGTTCAAAAGTAAAATATTTTGCCTTAATAAGAATTCAGTCCTGCTTTCATCTTCTGTTATCTGTTAATCTCCCTCCTATGTCATTTAAAGCAACTTCCATTGTTGATATTTGAATATTCTGCTCGAGACTCTTGTATTTGTTCTATTTGTTTTGATAAGTTTTCTTTAACATTTTCCAGTTTATCTATTTTATCCATTTTCAATGAAAGTTCTTGACTATTAGTTAAACAGTCTGAAAATTCTTTTATCATGGATGACTGTGAACTTGTCTTATTGTGACTCATTTTGTAATTCATGTGAAGACTTTTTCTAAGACAAAGTTTGACAGGAAAATGATGATATATATAAATAATTTGATGAACTTATCCTTCAAAACAACTCAAGGTGGCAGTTTTTTTTTGTTAAAAAACTTAATAATATACCTTAGAAATATAATTTGCTGTCAGAATTTAAATAAAATTGCTGAACTAAAAAAAAAAATAAATAAATAACTGCTGCTAGGCTGTCAACATCCTGGCCACACCACCTAGTAAATATTTTAAGATGCATAAACAAATAAATTGAGCATCCTGGTCATGGCCCTTAGTACATATTTTAAGAAGCATCAATGAATAACTATCCACAACAGCAATATGAATGCATACTACATAGCAACATATGGATAATGTCAGAATCCATAGATTTCCGTACATATACCACAGACTGTGCCAAGTCCCCAGCAATACATACAGAAAATCATTTAATATATCTTTACATACTGCTCACTATTGCTGTTTACATTTTTCTGTACAACTGCATTTGGGGAAGCACTGCTTGTTAGTGATGCAGATGTACCCACCCGTATACATACACGTCAGACCTATACTCCTCCAGTAGGTCATATACATTTTTTATATTGCACACAATGTTCCCTAAATGCATGAATGTAAGCATATACATATACATTTCTAATGAATAATGATAACATAGGTCTTTAAGGAGAGAAACATATCACACTACGGCAATGCTAGCATGTGTAAAATTAACTTTTCAGCTACCTATGAGTCAGGTATACCTGAATGTTACACTAGCTATGTGCACACAGCTTTCAAGTCCTACTTGTGCCATATATAATTAATGAGGTTCATTAAAATTTAATGTTTTGGAATTCTATTTGTGCACATCCCTTTAAGTTCTTGAAATATGGTGCATTAACCAATAGCTCAATGTAATGGGAAGC
The DNA here is from genome assembly GCF_019279795.1 of Protopterus annectens. Taxonomy (NCBI): domain Eukaryota; kingdom Metazoa; phylum Chordata; order Ceratodontiformes; family Protopteridae; genus Protopterus; species Protopterus annectens. The sequence continues at coordinate 703,683,666 of NC_056731.1, forward strand.
TGCTTCACCCAAATACTCAATAGGTATAATTAAAAGGGACCATATGTAGCATGTGCCCGTTATCTTCCAATGATCTGATAGCATCCCATAAATGCCACTTTTAAATTGTGATTTTGATACATTTACAGATCAGACCATTGCTACCTATGAACTGTGTGTGACCTCAGAGAGCACTTTATTGAACGCTGACTTATCTAACTCATTTACATTATCATCAAGGTGTTTACTTCCAGGAGGCTTTTATGTGTCTAGGTGCGCAATTGGACCAAGGAGGAGACTATCCAGATGCTGGCCATCTATACTGTAGTGCAGCATTGCATGACAGCCAGACCAGGGAACTTTGTGATGATCGTTATATGGAAGCAGATTGTGAGGGAACATTGACATCATACATGAATATACAGGACTGGAGTGCAGGTTTCACCACCTCTTTGATGAACTGCATGAGAGAGAAGCTAAATATTTTCATCGAAGGGCCACTGAGGTATGCAGAAGGCCAGATGATGCCTATACATGTCAAAACTGATATTGCCAGACATAAGAGCTTCATACAAGTGAGAATGAATTAAACGTTGACTACGATGAATGTCATAAAGAGTGACTACCTCATATTCGTCACTATTGTTCAGTATATCACACATACTTTTTTTATACATCTCCTGTTCTATTATAACAATATTTCCCCCTTTGTCACTCTTCATGAATCTAATTCTTTCGGTCATAGATCGTAAATTGTTGAAAGCTTTCCTTTCATTAAGGGTCAAGTTGTCATAACTTTTAAATCTAGTGTTCAGCATGTCATGAACATCTTGTATACACATTTCCTCAAACACCTTAATGGTGTGTTGCAACTTAGGTGTGTAACAAGAAGGTTTAGCAAAAATTTTTTTAGTTTCAGGCACATTATTCATAAAATAAAACAAATTCAATTTTCTAGTGTATTTTTTGATGTCAACTACAGTTTTATCATAATTTGCCCTAGAACAAGGAACAAAATTTAAGCCAAATTTCAAAACACTTAACTCGTCATCTGAAAAAAACATGATTAGTCAAGTTTATAATGCTTAGATTATCTGTCTGTCCATTCAGGTCTCGTTCCCCCGAGGAGTTGGACCCCAAAAATGTCCGACTTCTGGTAAACACTGTCTTTTGATGGGAATAATTCTTCTTGTTGAAAAAAGAAGAAGCAGTTCCAGAGCCGGAACCTGCTTTAGATTTAACAGTCTTGTCATCACCAACAAAAGGAGATGTATCACTTTCAGTAACTTCCTGATGGTTCCTCCCAGAAGCAATGTGGACCCGATTATTACCATCAGGCAAAGTGTCAACTTGCGCTGCAGTCACAGTATCAGGTAAAAGTTCTTGATTACTTGGGTCAAGCACCTTGGTGCTTGAAACACGACTGTTACCAGTGGAAGCAGTCGAAACCACAGTACTGTAAGACACTTTGCCATTGTAATTGAAACTTTGTCCTTTAAAATGATTAGTTCTCCCAGTAACAGAAAAATTATTGTAAGCGGTCTTACTGTTGTAAGAAGAAATGTCCCGCGTTAATTTGAGCTGCTTCCTATTGACAATATCGGCGGAATGTTGTTCAATTTCATCAGATAAATGATGAAAGAAATCAATGGAATTTTGTATTGTAGTAGTATTTTCGGCTATGTAATTTCGAAATACTGAAATTCGGGATTTCAGTATTTTGGGATTACATAGTGGACCCATATATATATATATATATGTGTATATATATATATATATATATATATATATATATATATATATATATATATATATATATATATGTATGCTTATTTGCATACATGCAAACACACACACACACACACACACACACACACACACACGCGCGCACGCGCACACACACACACACACACACACACACACACACACATACACACACACATATATATATTTTATATATATATATATATATATATATATATATATACACACACACACACACACACACACACACACACACACACACACACACACACACATGTTTTTGTGTATATAAATGTGTAGTGAGGTGTTGTGAGGTCTCATTATGGGGACCTTGCCTTATGATGTCTTTCCCTTTGTAGATCCATGACATACTGCAGTACATCCCAGATCATCAGGTATTTGTCTGCATAGATAGGGCTGACTTTATTGCTAACCCTGACACAGAATAATGTGTATCAGACTGCTTTACACTTACTTGTTGTATCTGCTCCTATGTAATTCACCCTAGCATTATGACACACCACAGGGAGGAGTCAGAAAAGGGCATGTCTGGTATTTGTGCATGTATGTGCAATGCTGCTATGCCAGTCTTATTTACAATGACCATGCCTAGTGATTATGCTCTGTGTTATTTAGGGGAATGACACCACCCACATTCCTGCCTCCCTAGAAAGTAGATATTTACAGTTTATTTGTGAATAGTTTGGGACTTATCATGATATTCACCTGTTTCTTTTGCTTTTTGCAACTATGTTGCATGTAACTTACATGCCATATTTCTGTGTTTTCTACAAGTCCACTCCTTGCCTCCTACACAAGCCTGTCTACTGATCCTGAGGCAGGATGTGATGTGCCGCAATCATGCATACATACATGACACACAGAAGTGCACTTGAAATCAACTATTTCAAGTCCGGCAGGGGTTAGTCCTGTGACTTGGAGTATAACCTTTGATAGGGTAATATTTCAGCCAGCCAGTCTGAGTATCTGAGTATGGTGGGGCATCAGATATTGGTCATGATAATGACATGAAGCAGCTGTCCCCAGGTAAGTATAAGAGTGGTGGTAACTCAGTTCCACAATGGAATAGTAATGTTCACAGGACTGCATGTGGGCAAGTAGCTGATATGAATGGATGCATAGGTGCCGGAATTTGCTGAAGAATGGGGGGGGGGGGTGAGAGGGGCACTTAGTGATCTTAAAAGGGCAATTTTTATAACTATTTACTACCACAACATAGGTTCACTTGAAGGACAATTTAAGCTTAGCCAATTCCCTTTTGGTGCTTGACTTAACATTTTCTGATTGGTCTTACCTATCCCATGGCTGATAATTGTATATTATCCCTAGTGAGAATAAGTGTGATCATACCATAGATAATTTGGAGGGGACCCATGTAAGGGATGCAGCATTTAGGAACTGCCTCTATCCATTAGTGGCATGAGGGGCAATCCTGGAGTGTATTTTCTATTACCCATCCTTAGATCCAAATTACATTTGAATATGGAGAGGGATGAGCTTTGTTTTATTTTTATGGATAGTCTTTTCTTTCTGGAATAGTGTTAGCCTCTGTGATATATATCCATCTCTCCACAACATTCAGGTTAGATAACTGGTCTGAGTATTTCTGATGCCATTTGACTTGCTGATGTTCAGTAGGTCTTTCTTTATTAAGTCGGAGGATGCCTTGTATGCCAAACATGTCACCTCTATAATGTTGAATTTCTATGTATAAATGAATGCCTGGCATAGGTTCATAGCTAAGTACTGGGCTATCTGCCCTTTGTGTACCATTTTAAGCTTAGTCAATTTTCATTGGTGAGGATCAAACTCTGTATTTCTTTTCTGTGAGGTAAATTCCTTAACCATCATGCTAACCACAAACCTTAGAGCTTGTCCGCTATTTTAGCCCATGACATTTTACACTCAAAGCAAGAATCATACCCTTACATCAACAACATAATCTGTGTTTAATAGCACAGTGAATAATGATATAGGCATCACCCTGTTTGTTAAGCAGTGCCAGCATAAATATAGTGATCTGTGAAGCAGACACCTGCAGTTTAAACTGCCTCTACCCGTGAGAATAAGAGCTTAGCAGAGGCAGTCTCCTCATTACAGAAACATTTTTATTTTCATGGAGTCATAGTACAGCAGTCCTGAAAAATAAAGGAGACATCTTTCTGCTATCATAGATATTTTGCACCCCTTACTATATTATTTCTATTTTAAGGTGGAGTAACAAATAGTAGCAAGTAGAATATCCTGCTGGAGGAGGAAGCCACACTTTCCAGACTTAGTGGGGGGAGATCTTTTTTGTTGCTATTGCTCTTATTACAGTAGTTGTATGAAGCCTGTTTGCCACAGTACTATATTTTTATTTATTTATTAAGTTAGTTATCTGTTTATCCAAAATGTATTACATTTTGCTACTTTATCAATTATCATGTCACCATTGCCAAGTTGTTCATTGGTTTTGCACACACACACACACACACACACACACACACACACACACACACACACACACACACACACACACACACACACACACACACATCATAAATGGAGCATCAAGAGCATACATGGAGCACCAGCATCATAAACAGCATAAGCTGAGCACCAGCATCATAAACAGAGCACTAGCAGCATAAACGGAGCAACAGCAGCATAAATGGCATAAACGGAGTACCAGCAGCATAAACAGCATAAACGGAGCACCAGTAGCATAAAGCATAAATGGAGTGCCAGCAACATAAAGCATAAACGGATTGCCAGCAGCATAAACAGCATAAACAAAGTGCCAGTAGCATAAAGCATAAACAAAGCATCATCAGCCACAGCATAAAGCACAGCCTTAAGCTTACTGCTGGTGTTGAGTCTGGCAGTGGCAGCAATGATGTGATCAGGGCCTCAGACAGGAACCTCGAACTTTTGTATTTAAAATTCACATTAGTGTGCGCACGCATGTGTCATCTGTGTTGTTACAGGCCTTCCAGCTGTAAAAGTGGGGGGGGCTCCCTTCCACCCTCACTCTATGGTGCGCCCATGAATGGATGTGTGGATGTGTGTCTAACAGTGTATGCCTGCTGTTATAGGTGCATGAACATTTACAGTAACACAATGGCAAGGACCTGCATGCACCTACTTGTGCTACCAAGCATGTAGCACACCGGCTACATGTGTTACCTGAGATTTAGGTGTGCAAGCATGCTGAGCTTATGGTAGCACAGCTTGATAATGTGACATATGTTGCACCCTCTGTTGAAATCCTTGCACAGCAGTAATTGAGCAGTGCTGAAGTACAGCTCAGGTACTACATGCCATGACTCACACAAGCAGATTACCACCAGTGGAAAGAGGAAGACCACCTCTTGCAAAACCCAGATATGGCCCTTGTCTATCACTGTCTGTGCTGAAACATGTCTGAAGAGCTACTGTTAGTTGCTATGATCACACCTCAACAGTCTGTTCTAGATATACTAATTGTAACACAGCATGGATGCACAGCATGTCCCTACATATTCATATCTTTCCATCCAGATCAATGGTAGAGCTTTGTGGGCATAGTGTTTGCTTGGGTCTATATTAGAACATTGACTTTTTAAAACATTGAATGTTCTAATATCGACTCCTATTCAGCGAATGCTGACAACATCAAACATGCAGAACAGTGAATTTTTTCCAAGGGAAAAAAAAATTGCTGTTCCAACACACATACAAACAACACAAACATGCCAAACAAACAGCAATCCACACACATACACCTGTAATCCTACATCTAACCCTACACTAAACTGTACACACACCACTAGCTATCCATTTACCTTAACCCAAACCCTAACCCTAAGGTCTGTCACTATTGCACACTCATCTCACCCGCGCCCTAACCCTAACTCACCTACCCTGCCCTAACCCTCATGTCCACACAATCGAACACTTACCTGATCTCGACCCGTAACTTTCCACCACAGTGCTGAACATAGCGAAGCCACAGGAATGGCCAACCAAATTCCTTCCCTAGGAAGAAATTCGCTGTTCCGCAGCTTCGCTATTTTCAGCGTTCGCTGAATAGGGGTCGATATTAGAACTTTCGAAGTTGTGAAACTTCGATGTTCTAATATAGATCCTGTTTCCTTATGTGGTGTGGAAGACAGGATTATGGTGTGACCCATCAGTGTGAGCACCTTCATCTGCATTAGTGTAATACTGACAGTTATTGCAGTGCGTGTCTTGTTCTGTAACTGTGACCCTGTGGCAATGATGACCACTGTGCTATCCACTGCATATTGCACAGGTCAGTGGTGTATGACATATCTGAAGCCACAGGCTGTCACTTGTTGTCATCTCTACAGACCTCCATACCCCGTAAAGATAAATGCAAATACAAAAGATAGCATTTTTAACCATTTGTTGACTAAGTTATATACATAAACCCAACAAATTAACTTGTTTGTAACAAACTATATCCAACAACATATGAAAAGCTGTGTTTAACACCAAAACAATTTTTTCTTTTAATTGCTGGTAGGCATCTACCTGCCCATGGTGGCCACTTCCTTCAAACAACTGGGTGGTGTACACAGTGCGTCCTCAGTTCTGCAATGAATCATAATTTTACCTGCCCGAATTCACAACCCCTTGGTGGATTACAGACATACTTGAGGCTCAGAAAAGCTTAGTAGATGAAGGGTGAATGAAACCACAAATGGTGCTTGTCCATCAGTATGTTTTATGCATTGTTCCTCCTTTTCCATCCCATAAATATCATTTTTCTTATGTTTTTAATAAGAATTCTTGAACATGTAATGCTATCTGTAAATTAAACAAATCCCATCCCAAACTGTTCAAGAGGATGCAATCACTGTGACAGAAATCTGGTCTAGTGAAATTCAGATTTTCAGTAACAGAGAACCCAAAGTGACCTGCTGATCTAGATATCCTACAGTTCAAAAATCTCTGTCTAATCTCAGTGGCAGCTGGCTTGCAGGCTCTTTCCAAGTCAATCACGATGTGATGGCTAACCAACCTATTTGTTTAAATGGGAACATTTTATGGCTGAGTCCATTGACAGATTACCTAGAAGGATTCATTTTGGAATGTAATAAAAATTATTGTCATTCAAATTAATTAATAAAGCATTAGGCACCCTGGTGAAGGCAAATAGCCTTTCATTAGATAACAAAAACTAAAGACACAGTAAGCATGGTACCCTTGCCAGATTACTGTCCACAGGGCAGGAACAAGGCCAGTATTCAAGCCATTTCATCTGAATGTTGCTCTGGATGCTTTTCTGCAGATGAAAGAGTGGCCTATAATCAGAAGAAGATGTGGATCTAATGGAAAATATAAATAAAAATCATCTAATGTGCCTGAGAAAAGCATTTGAATTCCATCTGCTTGTGTGCTTTATTACCTTCACAAACTGACATTATTTGATTAAAATCTGATGCTTGTCTTATCCTAAATGAGTGAGACCTAAAGCCTTCATGAGCAATACCTTGACATATCAATGCGTTCCTCAGCATGGTGTTGGCATTTGATGGAGTCAACAGCTGCCTGTCTGGCAGTCAGAATACAAATTCTCTAGAAAATATCTCATCTAATTATTGTTGTTTAACTATGGTCCAGTGAACTGAGCATGGTGGGATAGTTTTTGATCTCTGCAACAAAACTTTGCAGCCTGCTCTATTTTGGTCAGTTTTAGACTTTTTTAACAAAACTACTACTGCTGCTAAATGTCTTATTATAACATCAACCCTCTGTAGTGACTGGAGTAATCTACCTACTCGTTATGCCTCATCATAGAACATAGTACATAAAGATGGCCATATTATTAAAGAATGGAAATCCCTAGCTGTCCTCATTGCACCCTTTATTACAATAGGAAGCAACTGAGCCTCAATAATGTGACATGAGTCTCTCTGATCTCCATTCATGTGGCTACATCCTTTCCAAAATCCATATATACTCCAATGATGTGGCAAACTGGGGAGGTCTAGGTATCTAGCCAACCAACTATATGCTGTAATTTGTATGTGCATGGAGCTGGGGGTGTAATATTGAATGCATCTGTGCAAAAATAGTGAAGAAGGACCTCAAGCATCCAATGACTATCTTTAACTGGTAAGTGCATGTAAAAAGCTTGCAGTTTTTGATAAGGCATCAGCATGCACTCTCCTAGTGTTTATGACCCGCATGTCACACAGTAAAGTCACAATCATTCTTCTCCAAGTAGCCAAATTTGTGGCAGGACCAAACTGAGGAATTGCTGTGCCCCTGGAGCCAATAATTGGAATGTGGAAATCTGTAGACATGCTAAGCTGTGAGCTATAGCATTCCAAACACCAGAAGTATGTTTAGCAGATAATGTTAAATTGTTTTTTTAAATTTAGTAGTACTACTGAAGCAACCTCAAAATGCACTGGACTTTGTTTGACCAGGAAGAACTACTTAGGAGAATCTGCACAACAGCTTTGATATCTGAATGTAAGATTAGTTTTCTGCCTCTAAACTGATGCTGCTAGATGTATACTGTAGCCCAAATATGGAGAATTTCCAAGATGAGGCTATGTTTCCTGACTGACCCTGAGTAAATTGAAGGCCATTCTCCCACAAATCATCTCTCCCATGCATCCTCCTGTACTAGTGCTGGCTGCTGCAGCTGTGTATAGTTGGCAAGAATCAGACAAAACCCAATCCGATTGTTACAAGCAGACTGCTCTAAACTGACCCAGAAATGTTTTCCATAAATATAAATCTTCTTTAAATCAGAATCTCTATGATCAGGCAAAGCCCAATCCGATTGTCACAAGGAGATCCCACTAAAATGAACCAGAAATGTTTTCCATGAATGTAAATCTTCTTTAAACTTTTGGGGATACACATCTAATAGTGTTTGTTTTGTCCCCTCCATTTAGTAAGCTTGCAAAGGACCTTATGACTGTCCTACCTGGGTAGATTGCCCTACAGGCAAATTTAAGTAGGCTCAGCAGAGTCATGACCTGGTTTGCGCTTGCGTTGGATCCCAACAGGAATTCATTGATGGCTACCTTTAACCATTGAATATTATCATTACACAACCTGAAAGACTTTACAATAATACCTATTTCTAGGCCTAGAAATGTGATGCAATGACATGGTCATTACATTTTTTTCCATAGCTAGAGGAACATCCAGGTGATAATAAAAATTCATGAATATCTCCTTGCCTTCCCTGACACCTTGCTCACCCTTCCTAATGATAAGAAAATTGCCAAAGTAATGAATTTATGCTTTGTTCATAGTCTTATGCTGCCAGTGCAAAGCTGTGTTGAAAGACTCAAAAATAGCAAAGGCTGTGGAACAGCCCATTGGCATGGCCTTGTTGAAATACAACTGACCTCAAAAAGACTGACCGAGTATTTACCAGTCTTGTTCTCATATAGGCAACAAGTGAAATGTCAATTTAATAACAATCTCGCCTAACCAAGTGTCTTTAAACTTACAAATAACAATGGCTGCATATCTTCCTTGCTAACAGAATCACTAACTGAAAACACAGCTGGGAAGGAGAGGTGATGAAGGAGGTCAAATTCATCCTCTTTTTCTTTGGAACCAACCTGTTGAGTGAGATCCTGAAATAATCCCATGATGAAGTTCTGTACAGGGTGCTCATTGTTTTAGCTTGTACTTTCTCATTCTGAATATTTAATACTATGCCGTATTTTCCAGATATAGACTTCAAATTCTTAATAACCTTACTATTAAGGGGAGCATTTCATTTCAAGGAAAAACTTCCTGCAAAACCTTGTAATAATATCATTGCTGCCTTGGAGTCAGAGTAAGACTTTAGTTCCTGAGTGAGTTTTTGTTCTTTTATAGGGGAGTGGGATGCCATACTGTTCTTGTCCCAGCTTGAGAAGAATATTTCTGTTAGTTCAAAAGAAACCACTCCCTCTAAAATCTGTCTGCTTGAAATATATGTTTGCTATTATTTGCTCCTGGGTAAATCTGAAATGATTCATTTTTGCCATGCTGGGCAATATTTGTGAACATGTGAGAAAAGCAGGCAAAAACAGTTTCCTCTGCTGAAAGGCCAACAGGTTTTTGTAACCTGATAATCAATGCTATTGCCATGGTTATTTAAAGTGGATCTGTCCACTGTAGTACTTAACTACATGTATAGATGGGGCTGTTCACACCTTAAGGACTTGCTGATAGATTTTAGTTTCCTAAACCTTTGTAATAGTTCAGCCATACCAGTCTCCTGCAAACACAATATGCTTCTTTACTTGATAATAAATATGAAGTTAAAAGTAAAGCCAATTGAGGGTCATTTTCAATAATGACTGCCATAAATATTAGAAATCCAGCTGCCCAGGAATACCACTTCTTATGTGACTACTTGTTAGTTGATGTTTTACCTAGTGTGAAAACAGCCACCTGATCTTTAGAACTGGATTTTTCAGCTTCCAGTAGCCTTTGGATCCTATTCACAACTGACAAATCGAAACAGCTATGTAATCCACCTGAATGATTTTGTCATTAATGGATATGAGCATGGTGAGCTGTTATGGGTGCCCCTAGGGTAACAGAATTTCTCTGTAAAGCAGCAGACATATCAACTTCTGTGAACATCAGGGACAGCTTTATCAGAATCCTGGTTTCAGACTCAAGATTTCCATCTGTATTATATACTATCTCCCCTTTGGCACTGCTTTTGGATTGACCTTAATTAGCTTGAGGAAGGAATGGCAGTTGTGAGATACTGGAAACCCCAACTCCCTTTGCTCAAATGGGAAGCCAAAACCCATTTCCAAAGCTAAATCAAATAATCTACCCTTGCTGGCTTCTGGAAGAGACTCTAAAAATTCTTCTACATACTCCTCTTGAATCTGATTTACTATGATGTCCCCTTCTCTAATGTTTCCACCAAGATGGCCATCATTACCTGGCTCTTCTAAGATGGCTGTTGACATGGAAGTTTCTGTTTAAACTTCCATTTCCAATTTATTTTTAACTGTCTTCTGAGATCCGTGGCTGTTATTTTTGGCAGGAATCTTGGATGACTGTAAAGAATCCATCTTGTCTGTGGATGAACTTCTCTTGGACCTGGTTGTGACTTGGGCACTTTCAGTTTCTTACACAAGAAATAGTTCTTCTGCTTCAGAGGTTACTCTAGTCCTCTGAGATTTCAGAGTCTGTAGGACTGTTGAACCAGCAGGATGAAGAAACAAGAAGTCAAGTATTATGATCGTACTAACTCTTATTGTCCTCCTAACCTTGTGAATTATCATATTGGAATATTTAAATGAAAATAGACCTATTATATTTTTAATTTTTTTGAATAGCTACCCAGCTGCTAGTGTAAGCTTAAAGACAGTGCCCATGACTCTCATTTTTGAAAGATGTGATATCTGACAATTGCCTTTCTAACTACTCAAATACACTATAACCAATAACAAGTAGTATTGCTTCACAGCTTAGACCAAAAGTTAGCTGATAAACTAGTACTGCAGTCATTACCAACAACTGTATGTCAGTTATAGCAATGAATCGTAATATAACAATAACTAATATTATATTATATTTAGTGACTAAGAAACAGTAGTGCCTGTCCTTAATTTATTTTCTAATATTCATTTAGTTATTTATTTATTTATGTTTATAATCTAACAGAATAAGCAATAATTCTCTTTGTCTGAGTCAGGAGGGGGGAATTACCACATGTCAGAAAAACTGTATTCATCTCTATGAAAAACCTAATGCGGGAGAAGCCCAAAATAAAATTTTGTCCATCAAGTAACTGCAAAACTAACCCAGATCACTGCCAGGTGTCAATATTTAACAGACTTGCTCTGATAGTTTATGAAACTCGATTAAAATAAGAACCTCGTACTCCAGGATAACAATAAGTATGAAGCTTACCTTTCATCTCTGTCTGATTTATAGGAATGTCCCTGATTTTACTTAGATTTTACCTCTGTCATTTTTACTCCCTCTTAAAACTGTTGACTTTTGGAAAAGGGTGATGAAATACATTTAATAAATAATGTGAATAATTTAGGCTATAAAAACATATTAATTGACGTTCTCTTATTCTGTCAATGTCTCAAGTTAACAGCAACAATAGTTTAAATGTATCCATGAATGTCCCTAATGATTCCTGTGCTTGTCCCTGATTCGTTGAGAGCTATGACATGAAGCATAAGTACCACTGTGAGATAGATCTGTGCCAATCACTATAAATTCCATTTTTTGTCAGATGAGCAGTCTTCCACTGTGAAGATGTAATTGCTCATACCACTGCTGATAAATCTATGACTGACAACCTACCCAAAAAAACCTCTTACATTCACTGACAGACCAGCCAGCATCTATCAAACACTACATTTCTTTTTTTTTAATCTCTCCCCAACACCACATTGATTGCCAAAACCCAACAACTCCACCACAACCCCAAGAGAATAATTAACACTGATCAAAAACACTACCTTTAATAACAAAAAACAATATGACTGCTGTGGAATCCACAGTATCAACAAGGAGGTATGACAACCTCCAAAAAGAGAGGGGAACAGCTGCATTCCCAAACAGATGACCCAGGCAAAAGACTGATCAGACCAAGCAAACTGGCAAGCTACCTCACAAAGCACTGCAGCACTGCACAACGTCCACAACTAAAGCACTACACAACATCCACAACTCTTATTTAGACAATCAACCTCATGTATGTATATATATATATATATATATATATATATATATATATGTGTGTGTGTGTGTGTGTGTGTATGTGTGTGTGTGTGTGTGTGTGTGTGTGTGTGTGTGTGTGTGTGTGTGTGTGTGTGTGTGTGTGTGTGTGTTTGTGTATGTGTGTGTGTGTGTGTGTGTGTGTGTGTTTTCTTTTTAGTTATTACTATTTTTTTTTAACACTTCCCAGTTGGTCATCCTACCAAATGAAATGTGGAACCAAGACAAGGATACTCAACGAAAATCAAAGAACAAACCCGAAGAGGTAAAATAACATTATGGACCAGATGGTGCTGATCACCAGAGTGGCCCAGCTGCCTATGACACCACTGATAGGAATGGCAGTTGTGAGATACTGGAAACCCCAACTCCCTTTGCTCAAATGGGAAGCCAAAACCCATTTCCAAAGCTAAATCAAATAATCTACCCTTGCTGGCTTCTGGAAGAGACTCCAAAAATTCTTCTACATACTCCTCTTGAATCTGATTTACTATGATGTCCCCTTCTCTAATGTTTCCACCAAGATGGCCATCATTACCTGGCTCTTCTAAGATGGCTGTTGACATGGAAGTTTCTGTTTAAACTTCCATTTCCAATTTATTTTTAACTGTCTTCTGAGATCCGTGGCTGTTATTTTTGGCAGGAATCTTGGATGACTGTAAAGAATCCATCTTGTCTGTGGATGAACTTCTCTTGGACCTGGTTGTGACTTGAGCACTTTCAGTTTCTTACACAAGAAATAGTTCTTCTGCTTCAGAGGTTACTCTAGTCCTCTGAGATTTCAGAGTCTGTAGGACTGTTGAACCAGCAGGATGAAGAAACAAGAAGTCAGTATTATGATCGTACTAACTCTTATTGTCCTCCTAACCTTGTGAATTATCATATTGGAATATTTAAATGAAAATAGACCTATTATATTTTTAATTTTTTTGAATAGCTACCCAGCTGCTAGTGTAAGCTTAAAGACAGTGCCCATGACTCTCATTTTTGAAAGATGTGATATCTGACAATTGCCTTTCTAACTACTCAAATACACTATAACCAATAACAAGTAGTATTGCTTCACAGCTTAGACCAAAAGTTAGCTGATAAACTAGTACTGCAGTCAGTACCAACAACTGTATGTCAGTTATAGCAATGAATCGTAATATAACAATAAATAATATTATATTATATTTGGTGACTAAGAAACAGTGGTGCCTGTCCTTAATTTATTTTCTAATATTCATTTAGTTATTTATTTATTTATGTTGATAATCTAACAGAATAAGCAATAATTCTCTTTGTCTGAGTCAGGAGGGGGGAATTACCACATGTCAGAAAAACTGTATTCATCTCTATGAAAAACCTAATGCGGGAGAAGCCCAAAATAAAATTTTGTCCATCAAGTAACTGCAAAACTAACCCAGATCACTGCCAGGTGTCAATATTTAACAGACTTGCTCTGATAGTTTATGAAACTCGATTAAAATAAGAACCTCGTACTCCAGGATAACACTAAGTATGAAGCTTACCTTTCATCTCTGTCTGATTTATAGAAATGTCCCTGATTTTACTTAGATTTTACCTCTGTCATTTTTACTCCCTCTTAAAACTGTTGACTTTTGGAAAAGGGTGATGAAATACATTTAATAAATAATGTGAATAATTTAGGCTATAAAAACATATTAATTGACGTTCTCTTATTCTGTCAATGTCTCAAGTTAACAGCAACAATAGTTTAAATGTATCCATGAATGTCCCTAATGATTCCTGTGCTTGTCCCTGATTCGTTGAGAGCTATGACATGAAGCATAAGTACCACTGTGAGATAGATCTGTGCCAATCACTATAAATTCCATTTTTTGTCAGATGAGCAGTCTTCCACTGTGAAGATGTAATTGCTCATACCACTGCTGATAAATCTATGACTGACAACCTACCCAAAAAAACCTCTTACATTCACTGACAGACCAGCCAGCATCTATCAAACACTACATTTCTTTTTTTTTAATCTCTCCCCAACACCACATTGATTGCCAAAACCCAACAACTCCACCACAACCCCAAGAGAATAATTAACACTGATCAAAAACACTACCTTTAATAACAAAAAACAATATGACTGCTGTGGAATCCACAGTATCAACAAGGAGGTATGACAACCTCCAAAAAGAGAGGGGAACAACTGCATTCCCAAACAGATGACCCAGGCAAAAGACTGATCAGACCAAGCAAACTGGCAAGCTACCTCACAAAGCACTGCAGCACTGCACAACGTCCACAACTAAAGCACTACACAACATCCACAACTCTTATTTAGACAATCAACCTCATGTATATATATATATATATATATATATATATATATATGTGTGTGTGTGTGTGTGTGTGTGTGTGTCTGTGTGTGTGTGTGTGTGTGTGTGTGTGTGTGTGTGTGTGTGTGTGTGTGTGTGTGTGTGTGTGTGTGTGTGTGTTTGTGTATGTGTGTGTGTGTGTGTGTGTGTGTTTTCTTTTTAGTTATTACTATTTTTTTTTAACACTTCCCAGTTGGTCATCCTACCAAATGAAATGTGGAACCAAGACAAGGATACTCAATGAAAATCAAAGAACAAACCCGAAGAGGTAAAATAACATTATGGACCAGATGGTGCTGATCACCAGAGTGGCCCAGCTGCCTATGACACCACTGATAGAAATGTTATTTAGCCATTCCCCTAGATAACATTGGCCCTATTTTGAGCTGACAACCATGTTTGTTTACACAAATCTTCATTTGTATGACTGACATGTTAGACTGCCAAAATGTTTTGTCATGACGTACATCTCTCCACAGGTCAACTGTATTGTTCTTTTTTCATACCATAATGGATATACATTGCTTTTAGAGATGCATCCATTTCACTTATCCATTCATACTTGATATACTCAACCATGTGTTCATATCCTCAACGTACATACTGTTGGCTAAGTCATGTATTTTCTTCTTAGAACATTTCATTAAGGTCTGCCATTACTGCACATACAGATATAAATCAGATAATCTAACTGTGTTACATCTGGCACTTTATTGTGGTGCTGCCACTACAACTACTTCAACACACCTTTAATATATGTGTAATTTAAAGTACTAGTCAATTATGCCTTTACATGCATCCCTGCTTCCACATATGCTTCTAAACATATTGTGACTTTACTGATACACTTTTAAATGTTGTGTAGTTGTTGCTACATACATGTCATCCATGTATTATTATAATGCAGTACACCTGTATATGTGTAATTCCTGCCGCTGCAATGAAATGTGCACTATACTGCTGTGTACTACAGTGTTACTGGCCAGGACATTCCTGGCCCATATGCCTTGCATGTCCCTTATCAGACATCTGACTTTGTTGGCTCACCTTATCCTAGAGTTAATATCAAAGCTGCTGCATGCAGACTGACCTCATGCCAGACAGAAAAACACATCCCTGAGACAGTCCAACCAGTTATCTGGGAACCAGCAATGTTGGCAGCATAACACAACTGGAAAACACAAACAATACTTATGGACTGAAGGAACCTCGCCAATGGGTCTGAGACCCACAAATGACCCAAAAGGCTAGTTTGCTGAATGAGTCAGGTATAGCCCATACATTATGTTGGAAGAAGTTCCCTATCATGTCCTTCATTTGTGTTCAAAACACATCAATCACAACCACCTGGATATTGTCCCAATAATCATTTCTTCTCCAGTCCTGATGTTGTCTCATCTGGGGTGCAGAAAGCATGGTGGTATGGGCAGGTGTGGGACCAGCTTATTCTACATTGTCATCATCATCAGAGAAGCCTGGTAGTGGGCTGGCATGTGCTCATTGTCTGCACCTGATAGGCAATCAACCACTGGTTCAATGCTGCGTTAAGGTGAGTTACAAAACACAACAGAAATGAAAATAAAATGTTGATCATGCTGAATATCCCCATAAAGATCATAGCCGATCTTAAATGAAACTGATGTGCACATCTGGAATATAACTACTTAACTAGAATTCCATCTGCTGGTGAGCTGTACAAATACAAATATGAGACTGAAGGTGTAATAGCATACATTCAGATTTTTATTTAAAACACAGGTCAGTTTGAAATGGTGCAGACATGAGCAAGTAGAACAATTATAATCAACAAAATTGTTGCTAGTGAATGGATCCTAATAGACATATCACCTTCCCTGTGTCACTTTATCTATACTTATAGACATGTCCAATAACAGAACATGTCAGGGAGAAAGTATCCATCATCAATGTGAGCAGTTCAATCGAGGCTGTGCAATGGCATGCAAAACATAACGTACCAGTGGGGATTATGACATCACCTGAACATTTGAATAGTAACCATCATGAAGCATGACAAGCATATATAAAGCTGGAACATGTAACTTATCCTGACATTTGAAATGGATCATGACACATTAACATAACTGAAATTTGACAAAATAAAAGCTTGTAAATGTCGAGATAATATTATCGGGACCTGCACTGTTTATTAATGCTGTCTGCCTCAGTAAACTGTTCATCTGAGTGCCTGTCAGCATGGCATTATTCCATTTCTTTTTATCTTGTATGTCCTCCCTGAGCAGATATGTCTGTGTGTGAATGTAAATTGCAGTCTCTGCATGTAATGAGTCATATGAGCAGCCACCAACTGACATTGTTAAAATGAAGAAACTTTTGAGATGACAATATTTTGGAGACTAGGCAAGCATTTTTGACAAAAGTCTGGGCCAGGCAGCAAGGTAATTGGTTGAACCCACATCAACATAGTGAATACAATAGTAACATATACGTATAATGTTCAATCATCACAACCTGTGACACGAGAATCTATACTTTGCACTAACAGTATTTATGTGTACAACTGTGTTCATGACACACCTACAATTAGTAACAATCGGTAGCCTGCAAAATGGAAACATCCTGCTGATGTTTGCTGATCATGAAATGTTGCAAAGAAATTTCAATTTGCACTAATATCTACAAACACAGAATACAAATAGGATGCAACAAAATGCATATGTAATACCAAAATTGAATTGAAGAGCATACCACAGTCTGTAAAAGACAATATAAACACTGACACAACAAACACCTATTTTGAGAATAAGCAACTTATACAGATCAAAACCACACATTTATACAAACCAATGCATTTTAAGTAGAAATCAGACAGTTACACAAACCTGACTGTCATTTAGGTTGTGGTCTACATTTCAAAAACTATCTGCAGAAAACATGGCTTGATGCCAAATGATATTACAGCATATCTGTATTTGAATCAGACTGTTAAACACAGGTACACTGTGATTATTGCACTTACCTTACTGATGCATGATGGGTGTTCAGGCATTCTAAGCAATATACATGTTAATGTAAAAAAAAAATACAGGCCTGTAACAAGGATCAAATGTATTTCATTTAATAAAACAGAAAAATTAAGCAATGCACCTCTCCTGCTGCTTCTCAAGTCTGTGTATTTGCTCGAGGCACAGGGCATGACTATGGTCCCAGTCTTCCTTACCTGAAAAAATTGAAAAGAGCAACCATGAAAGATGTAATCTTCAAATAAAGCCATGGCTGAGGGGGAGGCATTGCACACTGGATCTAGCGAAAGTTTTTGACAATATTCCCCACTTGGGCATAATAGATAAAGTCTCCCAGCTAGGCATCAACCCATATGTTTCCAAATGGGAAGCTAACTGGCTCACTGAAAGAAACCACTCAGTCACAATAGGGGAAGCCACCTCTAGTAGTAGACCCATAACAAGCATCATACTCCAAGAATTGGTCTTGGGTCCTCTACTGTTTGGGATTTACTTTTCTGAGGTGCAAGCCAAAACCAGTGGTCTGTGGCTGACCAAGTTTGCAGATGACTGCAAGCTGAGCACTGTCATTAATTTGCCTAGTAATGTGAACATCTTCTAAGAGGACCTTACCCAAAATAGTAACTGGTGCCAGAATTATGGCTTCAAACTGAATGCCAAGAAATGCATCATTATCCCCTTTGGGGAAAATGGTGTCCCCTCTAGTTATCACATTAATAACAACTTACAAAGCAGGCATGAGGGACTTGGGCACCCAAGTCGATAGCAACCTGACTTTTGACCACCACTTTGCCTCTGTTGTATCTTAGCTAGGCTTATAAGGGCCTCTGGGCCAATAGCCTAGTATCATCCTATGAACCTATGAATAACAGGGATATACACTGCCCAGATCAGCATCTAGAAAATTTTCATCTGAAGAATATGAGATAATCAATATCCACATTTTGCAATGTTAACACCGGCTTTTATATCTTTGAGCACAAGATTCAATGCTGCAGCTCTAACATTGATCCAAATTATAACCTTAACATCTACATGACTAGTTAATGCATCTTGACTAAGAGTGCTTGTTATGAATGCAATGAAAAGACATGGGATTGTGAGATCACCTGAAAGGGGGATGGACTACTAATATGGATCATGGCTTAGGATTACTAAAAATGAACACCTACTGTGCATGTAGGTAAATAGTTAGCAAGAATGAATTCATGTCAGCACTGTGGTCACAACCATTAACAGCAATGGAAAAACTTCATTCCCCAGACAGTGGGACACTGGGACAGTGTCATGTATACCAAAGCTTCTGTTAACACACACATAAAAGGTGATGTACAACAGGAACACTGAAAGGTATGCAGTAGGACTACATTTAAGGATATTACTTGAGAAAGTGCACCTCACAAATCTAATGCATATATCAATGGATCTCCCTGTTCTGCATTTCACCTGTAACTCTGACCACCTGAATCCCTCAAAAGATGAAGATGAGGTGGTTGCTGAAGTGAATTTAATAATGAGCAACAAAAAGACAAGTGATAGCACTTTGGAAAATAATACCATATTACACAAAACTTTGTCAGACATACAACAGTCTGTAGTCAGCTTTACTAAGCCCACCTTAAAGAGCTGCTGTTAACTGACCAGTATGTTTAATGAGCATATTCATAGGAATTCAATGAATAACAAACTTATTCGTAACCATGCACAAAATAAACGTTAATATCAAGAAGCAGTTGTATACAGAAGAATATTCATATGTGTGTGTGAAATAAACCAAGATAACAATTTAATAAGTTTCCCCTCTATAGAGTTGAACCAACTGCACCCCAAAATATAGACATGCTGGATGGTTTCCTTACAGGCTGAGATGACAAGCAGGACACATTTTTCTTAACAACAGGTACTTCTTGTTTTAATCCATCTTCCTGGGGTTAACAGATGAATATAGAAACGTCTGACACTTATTGGCCATTATAATGTAAAGGACACATAAATTGAAACATATGTATAAGCAGTCAACAGGGATTCCTGTTGGCTTAAACAAATGGGACTGTAGTAAGAATGTTCACTTTATTAAGATGAAATAAGTAATTAAGTTATTTATGAGCTACTATTCAGACATATACAGCTAGAGTAGGCAATACTGTCATACTATAATGGATAATTATGAAATGTGTAGTTATTAGTGGCCTAGGCTCTATAGTCGTCAGTGATACATGAGTACAGCGGATGTGTGGAATGATGTTGTTATATGTTGGAAAACAGATGTACATCTCCAAAGTTCAGAAATTATGTATATTATAAACATTATTAAGCAAACTAACAGCATGGAAATAGAACCTATACTTATATGGAGAGGAATCACCATCTCCTCTTAATTATCCAAATGAGCTAATTGTCAAAATGACTACTTTATGGTTATAAAACCCATATATCTGATATATTTGGGACACAGACATATCTCTAAATTTAATAGGAATGCTCAGCTATATGTAGGATTGCAACACTTATTGTAGGGATTGAGAGGCTGTCTCTGCACCTAGGCAACCCTCCTATGAAGCTCCTGTGTGTCACTCTGATGCAGGTTGTCATAGTGGTGGCGAACCTGTACTCCATTATGGTAGATCCCTGTATGTCATCAATGCTCCCTCACAATCTGGTTCCAGATGCTGATCATCACAAAGTTCCTAGGCCTGAATGTCATCAGATGCGCCACTCCAGCATAGATAGTCAACGCCTGTATAGTTTCCTCCTTGGTCCATTTGGGTGCATGGACATGCCACAAAATCCTGAAAGTAGACATTTTGATACTCCAATGGAAACTGTAGCTGAAATTGAAAAATACTTATGGAGGGCCTATTCAGTTTGCAGATAGCAATGGTCTGATCTGTAAATGTATCACAATCAATATTTAAATGTGGTGCTTATGCCATATTATCAGACCATTGGAAGATAATGTGTACATGTTACACATGGTACTGTTTATTGCTACCTATTGGGTACTTGTGCAAAGCACCTGCATGTTACACCAAGCTATTGGTTAGTGGACATTACATAGAGGTGAACAAATGGGATACCTAAACCTGGAATTTTAATGATCCTCATCAATTATGTATGGTGCAAATGGTACCTAATGATGGATGCACACTAGATGATACCTGAGCAATAATCTGAGCTGATAAGGTAAATTTCCACCTGGCAGCATTCCTGTTTTGAGGAATATTACCTCTGTTAAAATTACTCTTTCTGAAATGTGCATACTTACAATTATTTTTTTATTGAAACTGTATGATTTAAGACAAATGCTTGTAACTTATATGAGTTCAGTCTGAATTACCTGTATGTATGCAGGTGTTACCTTCTGAATTAAGGACATGCATTAATTTCTCCCAAGCAGTTGTACAGACAGATTTACATACCTAAAGTGGCCAGTGCATAAAGACGTATTTATGGATTATCCATATGTCTTATGGGTGACTCCATACACTTTTTGGTGTATGTACAGAAACCTACAGATTTTGACATTATCCATATGTACCATGTCCTTTTGCTGTTATGGATATTTCCTCATTGATGGTTCTTAACACAAGTCTTATTAACTACTGCCTCAATATAAGAAGGATCCATACTCTCAGTGACCTGCTTATAGGTACTAACATTTTCAGAGGCTTTACGTAAGTTATTCAAATGACAATTTGTGTAGTATTTGAATATGAAATTCATACGGACTCAGGTGACATGATGTTGTTGTCTTTGGACTTTCATTCACCAGGCATATAGTGTAAGGGGTTTGAATCCCAAAGACAGCCTCTACAGCTATCACAAGTTGTGTTGATTTTACAACTGTTATATATACACACATTGGTGTTACATTTTATATGTCACATTAGTATTTATCACAGTCAGTGATGTCATACACTGTTACAGTGCAAAGGAATGAATACTGTTTATGATGACATATCCTGTTCACATAATCATCTGCATAACTTGGCCCTCGTAGGAATATGATCATGTGCATATCACTGCTTTTAGATGGCAAACAGACCCTGGGGCAACAATTTCTCCCCACAGGAAAATTATATCATAGATGCTCTGCAACAACATGGACAGAGACTCCTTGGACATGCAGGGAATAAAGAATGGAGGAATGAAGTGTGCAACAATATCACCAGCCTGTTTAATGTGGTTGAGGTCACAATAGATCCCATGAGCCTGTCAGCGACACTGATCTGACATGGTCTTCTGTGCAGTCAGCAGGTTACAATGCTATTAGAGATCAAGGGATACCACCAGTGTTGAGCCACTATTGACATCCATGATGAGATCACAATATTTCTTGCCTCCCTACAGCAGTGAGTGGGTAGTAATGCATCCCAAGTTATAGGAGAGAAGCAGGAGTTCCAGGCTGAACATGTATGTCTCAATTTGCATGACATGGATGTCATCTCATATTGCTTACATGCATATTCATGTAGTGTCATTTTGGATATACAGCAGCAGAACTGAACCATGCACAGAGATCAATGCAGAGTGATGATGATGAATGTAAGTGTGATGGCATGTACTCATACAACTGCAATACAGACAGAACACTGCAACCAACATGTGTAATGCTGTCTGCATTAGTATTCACAGGTCTTTCCACTTTTGGACAATACCAGTGAAGGGCATGTGAATGTCTCCATACATATACTGTGATCACTACCTGTTATTTCCTCAACCTTATGTCATGGCACTTTTGCTTTCTTTCACATTGATATTTCTCTAAAATTGTACACTACAGGTACATCCAGTGTGAGCCCAAAATGTATAGGTGAAAGTACAGACAGACCAGGTATGTTACCGCATCAGGTTCATAGTTTGCAGCAATGCGTAGCAGGACTATGATACATGACATCAATGTCACTATCAACACAGGGACATCTGGCTAACAGGTGCAATGTCATGCATGTGAGGATCTGCAGCCCCTGTTACTGTGTCTGTTATCTCATACTGGTAGTATTTTGCTGCCTGCATGCATGACTGTGCTGTATTTCTTTTTAGTTACTCATGCAGGATCCACAGTACAACACACAAACTCACAACAGCGGGAGTCTGTCAATGGTATGTTATTACCTGTCTGTCATACATGTCATTGCTATCACTCCTGTTATTGTCCTCCATTAATACTGTGTCCTTCTATCCATTCATAGGCCAGACTACATCATCATCAAGTGCACAAACAAGTACTATGTCTATGTAAAACCTACTGTATGTTTTAGCATTGTCCAAATGGTTCATGCTGGCAATTATATGATTAATAATGCTGACATTTTTCTCAACTATAGTTAAGTACATCCCTCTTGTACTGCACCATTTTCCCAAGAGGACTTGTCAGGTGTGTGTTATTTTTGTATTCATTACATATGCCATGCATGTTGTCTGTGTAAACTAATTGTCTAACCCCTGTTATATAGATTCCATGATCCATTCACACACAAGACCTAATGTTGTCAGTAATATATGTAACATCACAGTATGATATATGTGTTATCTGTCTTTAATGATATCCAGCATGTGATGTAAGCACATTGTCCTGATCTGCATCATCAGTCTCTTCTTTTAGCACATCAACTGTCTGTATCCTCCATTAGCCCATCCAATGATCCCAATGTGAGATCTGATGTGTCTCAGTACAGTAAATATTACCCCTGGCACACAGGACAATGACATGGTGATACAGTCTGGCCAAGATGGTGACAGTCATATGGATGCAGCTGTAGCTTCAGATATGGAGGCAAACTTGTCCTGTCATTCCAACAATGAAGGGACATCAAATGGTGGACAGGACAAGGCCTGAGAACAGCAGACCCAAGTTGACACTGTTGCTGATGTCAACAGTTCCCCATAACACATCGATACTACCCATCACAGTAGACATAGGAGTGCAGTGATATATTTTCCTTGTGATATTAACAGTCCTGCATTATGTCCTATATTGTTTACCTGTTTTCAGCTTACTATAGTAGAGAAATAAGAATGTGCTACATCAGTGTGTGTCCCTTATTGTGCGAAATACACTGATACAACAATTTGAGCCTGTATGCATACCTCTGTCAGTCGTGCCACGAGTTAATGATTGCTCTTGTGACATATTTGTATATGTTCATAATGATATATATTACTCTTATGTTTAAATGTCTGATGCTCAATGTGTACATCTAGTGGATACTTGCCATTTGTTACAATCTGTGCTGCTGTTGTGGGGCAACACCTGAACATCAGTGTTCAATCTGTGTACTAACATACATGTGGCTTGTCATGACTCAAAGTTGTGAATCAGATGCTGCCGTATTGCCTGGGCCTGCAATTGTGGTCACACCCTACATTGCCTACATCTCTGTCTTCTGCCCCCATGTCCTCTTGCTCTTTCTCTGATGTCTGTGGGATCTCATCTTCAGACATATGCGGTTCTCATGGTAGTTCATTCACACCTGCAGCTGGAAGGCCACTATGTGCTCTAGTCAGCATGTTGTGCAGCATGGTGCACACAGATATCATCTGTGCTGCCTTGCCAAGTGTGTATTGCAGTGCATCATCAGATATGTCCATACATCTAGAGCTAGCCTTTGGCACACCAAACAAACACTCTTTGGTGTATCTGGTTGTTTCATGTGCTCTGTTGTAGGCTTGCTCCATAGTGTTGTATGGTTCACTGTACAGGGTGATTAACCATGGCTCAAGTGGATACCACAGTCACCTTTTGTGGGTAGTAAACACACATTTGTTCAGTATGAATATTGTTGAGAGGGGTATCCTTAGTTTACATCCTAGCTGTGTTCTTGTACTTACCCAGTAGCAGTTCCTTGGGTATTTTACCTTGCTGGAATGCAGCCTTCATTCCACTTTCCCTCCAAATGGCAGCATCACGGACACGTATAGGGTGTGTTGCCATGACATTTGTTATGCTTCCATCTGTTCCACACACAACCTGGCAGTTAAGTGATGGCCATCTCTTTCTGTTTATGTATCGATGCACTTCAGGATGTACTGGTGTCCTGATTGGTACATGTGTGCAATCTATTGCATCGAGTACATGGGAGACATTTGCAGTGCTGTAAAACTGGTGCATTACAGTTCTGTGTTCAATGGGGTAGATGGAAAGTGGAAGTACTCAAAGACATTGCTGCCAGGAATTTTGCCAGGATATGGTTGGCAGCTGTCTGTGCACTCCCACAGCATCCATCATGTGCCCTAGATGCGAGTACCAGGTTGAGACACACTTTGGGCTCAAGGGGGGATGGGGTTTCCTCACCTGATTTGGACAAACATGAATGGGGCACACAGCCTGCATCAGCTGTCTGTCAAGCCAGTATTAGTCAATTATTTGTTGGTCTGACTACTGGTTTAGTTGCAGGCTTGCTCTAAACCTAGCTGTCTGCCTTCTAGGGTGAACAGTTCATTAACTGCTGTTTGTCTTTTCTTTTTTTTTCTCAGTATTGTTAAAGAATATGCCAGAATCCATAGAAGTAGCTTCTGTTCCTTTGAGGCCATGTAGCATATACTGAGGATACTGGAAAAAGAGTCAGCATTGCAGTTTGTCCCACTTAAGTTGCGTTGGGCACACCCAATGTGTTTTGAAATCAGATGGGTGTGCACAGAGTCAGTAATTATCCCTCACTGAATAGCTGAGTACTCAAAGGCATGTTTTCTGAAATCTTGTCCACACCTGGTGCACTGAAGTCTTCTTTCAATGTGCTGTCTGTAAACACTTTCTGCAAACTTTACAGAATCTTGTCCTGGTATTTAACAAGCAAATCTAGTACATTTTTATTTTATACACCATTTCACCACCACCAAATGTCTTATATAATTTCTAGTACTATTCATATTTAATGCTAAATTCCTAATCCATACCATGCTTTTCTTTCTTAAGTGTTTTACTTCCAGACTTTACTTTTCTTTTCCCATCTTGTAAGTCTCCCAACAACTGATTTCTCACTATCTTGTTCTTCTCCTGTCTCCATTTATTCCTCTTTTTTGGAAGGTTTTGAGTCACAAGATTTACTGATTTTACTATTTAATTTGGTTTTACTGCAATACCTCAGTGGAAGGAAGTCTTTGTCAGATAAAAGTGCTTACTGAGATTTGTTTTTCTCTACAAATCTGTTTTGACTTTGTTGTGTAGTTTGTTGTTGTCTTACAGTACATTTTGTGTTCAGTTTTTCATTAATTTATACATGACTGTAAGGTAGAGAGCCAGTCCTGGATGGTCCATTTCCAGACAGAAACACATTCAAATACCCCCCCCCACACACACACACAAACACACAGTCACAAACCTCATGCTGCTAATTCACCTAGCAATATGTCTTTCAATACAGGAGAAGACACTGTTAAAAACACATACTGACACAGAGATAATAAGAAAACACTACAAAGTATACATAGTTGGAGATACCAGCAGACAATCAAGCAATGCGGGGTAGCATGGTTAACCAATGCACTAATGTGCTTTCCATATGCTGTATAATCATATCTTCTGTGTGTTTGCCATTATTAAACCACTAATTTTATTAAAATTACCCATTTATCCTTTTGCCTCATTTACTACCTTTGGATGCACAAATTGGCTCACAAGCATTTCATTGCTAATACTGTTGTTCATACTTTGCAATTTTCTTATATGACAAAAATCTGGTGCATTAAATGTAGCTTCCCTTATATATGGTCAGTGTCTCTAAAGCTTCAAGCTAAATAAATGTTGTACAGTTTTGTTTGAAAATATATTACTAATCCTTCTCCCTGAAACTTCCTCTAGCCATACCTAGAAGATGAATAATTGCTTTACATACTTTTAACACTGTTCTTACGATGAGCCATAAATAAATCTTTCAAGTATTCAGTTTTTGAATATGCAGCTGCATTGCTTTGGGCAAATATTACACTGGTGTGACAAGACTGTTTAAGAGCTACAGCTAAGGTAAGTAAATTAGGTAAATATGTATCCGAGTTATGCAGCTTGGAGTTGATGCTTTGTATATTAACCAGTTGTTTGGGACTCTAGTAGCTCTGCTAGCCTACAATTTATTCAAAATCACATGACAAGCATCAAGTTATTGAGATGTCCTTAGATGTAAATTCCTTTGGTTAGAAAATCGAAACTCAAGGAAAGGAAAGGTAATGTGGCTTTAAGGTCCTCATGGAGTTGTACTTCTTTTGCTTGGCCTCTCATGTAAATGTACAGCTGTGCTTTCCCACAGTCAGCTATTTTATCAAGAAACTTTTCTTTTTTATTCTCTGAATATAAGTCTGGGACTTGTGTTTTTCCTCTACGTAGCACTAAAGTGACTTAAAAGACATTACGCAGGATGTTCCATGTCCTTTCTGCTGATTAATGATCTTACAGCTATGCATTGATTTTAAAATCTTATGTGTGCATCTTTCAGTGATCCTTACCCCTGTGTATTGCATTGGTGCCCATCTCCTATAATAAAATGGTGTGGGTTATTAAGCAGAAAACCACCAATCAGACGTCTTAAATGAAACAGCTGATAGTCTAAAATAGTGGCAGACGTATGCCTATGACATGCCTATGACAAACTTTACAGACATTTAACTGATTCACCTGCTTTTTAACAGTACACTGGGTATGATTTTTCTCACTTTTATTAAGTGAAGCTTACCTGTTGGATGTGGTCAATCAAAGTAAAGAATCTATCATGCTTTGTGTATTAACCATTTGTTTGGAACAGCAGTAACTCTGTTGCCATGTTGCCAGTATTTCATTATATTGATGAAGATAATGCTTCTGACCAATCTAAGATTTAATTGCTTTGAGATTGTTTTCCGATTCTTGATGGTTATTGTTTATCTTTGAATGTTACTAGATGCACCACTCTGGAATCCTAGCATTCCTATATTATTTGTAATGACTAGCCAGTTTTTAATTAAAAACATTCATGCAGTGAAAAATCAGATACTGTATAGTTATAGAAAATAAACACTCACTCTTTTTACTCACTATGTCTTAACCTTAAGCACAGAACCACTTCAAAACACTTGTAACCAGAATAAACCACAGGTCAGACATGACTTTTTGCAAGATAATATATGATAATAAAGTTGAATTACTTGTCTTCCAGTCTTATCTTGCAGCATGGGCCACACTCTCTCAGCCTGTGCTATAAGACTGCTGATTTCTTATGATCAAATTCCACAGTTCATCTTCAATACTAACTTTCAAGTGTATTATATTTTTAAACTTGTTTCTAAAATACATGTATACTGTCTGTCCATCATTAAAAAAAATATGAGATATATAAAGAGTGTAAAATAAATGTCCAATGGACACATAATAGTTGGTTAAAAGAGCACTTTGTTGACAAGTGAATTTTGCTTTACAAATAATGTGTGTGTGTATAATATATATATATATATATATATATATATATATTTTTATATATATATATATATATATATATATATATATATATATAGGTCCCCTTCACATGGTCAACTTTTCATAAAGTCGACTTTCATATGGCCAAGAACATATGATCGACTTCTGAAAAGCTGACCATGGGGAACCGCTATCTCCGCACAGTGCGGAATGGAAACATTTCCCACTTCCGCACTGTAGAGCAATCTCGGAGTTGGTATATTTAAGTTACGGGGGTGTGGGGGGCAGAGCCCCCAATGGGAGGTGCAGGGGGGTGGAGCCCCCTGCTAAAAGTTTAAGGTAAGTGTTTGTTGTTTGTTTATGTTTACTTTACATAGTCGGCATTCTGAAAGTCGATCATATGGTCTTGGCCATATGAAAGTCGACTTTCTGACATGTCGACCATGTAAAGTAGATCCATATATACATATATATATATATATATACATATATATATATATATATATATATATATATATATATATAATCGAAAATATTACCACCACACCGTGGATGCCACTCCTAAAATAAGTATAATAAATAGTCCAATTACAAGTATTTGGATGGCACCGAGACGAATGGCAGTTACTTTCATAAACGTTCTCTTACTGGCTCAATATAGTTGTACTTGTCGGTCAGCAAGGTTACCAAATGCTCTTCAGCTATGGTTGTACCTCTCAAATGACTGGATTACCAAGCGCTCTTCAGCTCAATAGATCTATAAGGATCTAGAATACTCCTTCTCCTTATTCAAAAGGCATATACAGACCACACCATCAGGATAAACTAGTTCTTATTCCACAGGATGAATACACATTACAAGACGTCTTCTAGTTTATTTTACGACTTTATTGCAAAGCAGACATGAAATAGGCTAGCGCTTTCACCCGTAGGCTTCCTCAGGCCAATGACATTAAACAAATTCTTGGTCTTTTTATACGTATTCTATTCCCTTTCTTTCTGATGTCACATCCTGTATCAATGATATATTCAATGCTATATTTAATGCTATATTAATTCTATCTAACTATTATATTTAACTTGATATATACAAGTATGTAGATATTTATAAAAATTTTTCTAAAATATATCAAATACCAACAAAGATAAAAATAAAAATAAAAACAAAGTTTAAAAAATCAATAATGCATTCATATATATATAACGTTCATATACAAAGACATATGAAAGTATAAAGTGTATATGACATGCATCTTTGTATATATATAAAAATATTACAAATATATAAATATTTCATTAACTACATTATATGCATTTTCAGAAATTCTAGTTAGGTTACAGCAAGGGACAATTTCCATTGCAATATTAATTTTTTAACCTCCTAGCTTTTAGTACGGGTTTGATAGGAACCCTATCATTCAATCCAGGTTTATGGTCCGCTCTAAGCCTGATTATCCATTTCATTTCATTTCATTTTGTTCCATCCCATTAGATATATCCCCTCGTCTGATAGTAACATTATTTACTTGAATAACCATACATTTAAAAACATGTTCTATAGATGTCTCTTGTACATGTTTTGATAATGCATTATCACTGGATCCTATTCTTATATTGTATAGATGTTCTCTCATTCGATCCCTTAACCTACGATCTGTCTTGCCCACATAGAATGCGGGACAGTTTATACATGTAGCAAGGTATACCACATGGCTAGTATTACATGTGGCTTGTACATGGAATGTATATCTCTGTTGTGTAGTGGGATGTATAAACATTGCTGTTTTGTTAATACATGAGCAATATCTACATTTGTAGCATGGTATGGTTCTTCCACTACATGTGTGTGGACTTACTTTTCCCACCTGGTTAGGACTACAAAGCATCCTATATAGATTAAGCTTATTTTTATATAGGAACTTAGGATGACTACCTATTATATCAAGTATGCTAGAATCTGTAGTTAGTATATCCCAATATTTCCTATATATATCCTGGATGCCTTTGACATCTTGTGTATAGTATATAGGTACTTTTAAATCATTTACCATATGGCTTTCATCTTTCTTAGATTCTATAACTCCAGTATTTCCCTTCCTATCTGCGAAATATGGATATGCCTTGCTTTCTCTCATAATGTCCATATCCATTAAACCCACTTCTATTTCTTCCGGTTTGTATGACCTGTCCAAGAATTTTTGTTTCAGTCTATTTATCTCATCCCTATATCCAGAGCTAGTAGAGTTCAATCGTGAGGCCCTCATCCCTTGACCTTTAACTATATTTGTAAATATAAATTCTGGATGCATACTACTTCTATGTAGGAAGGAGTTCCTGTAACAGCTCTTTCTATAGACGCCGGTGTTTAAAAGCCCATCTGGTAGCTTTTCCACATATGCATCTAAGTATGGAATAACTTCTTTGGATACTGCCATCGTAAATTTTAGGTAGTGTGTGACTGAATTTACCTTTTCTAAAAATTCATAAAGCTCCACTTCTTCTGCTTTCCAAATAAGGAAAAGGTCGTCCACAAAACGTGTGTAAAAATGGACTCTCTCTTTAAATTCTATCATTTTAAATAGACACGTGTCTTCCCAATCTGCCATTACTAAGTTGGCGTAGCTATTGGCACAAGAAGTGCCCATAGCCACGCCATCTTGTTGGATATATATTTGGCCATTAAACGTGAAAACATTATTAGTCAATACTATTTCCATTAAATCACATATAACCTCAATATGGGCTTGTGTATAGGTCTCATCCCTTTGTAGACATCTATAGGTACTTCCTATTCCGTCTTTATTAGGTATCATAGTGAATAGGGACTGGACATCTAACATAACTAACCAGTTTTTTTCACTCTCATAATTTTTCGAGGTATCATCATATAACATAATCAAAAACTGTTTCGTATCTCTCAGGATATGGGTATACTTATTCACCACAGGTCTCAGAAGGGACTCTAAATACAATGAAATGGGTTCTGTTACTCACCCCCTGCCTGCAACTATAGGTCTCATGGGGGGGTCTGTGGGGTGACAGACCCCCCCCATGAGACCTATAGTTGCAGGCAGGGGGTGGGCAGACTACAGATGGCAGGGTTGACCATTAAGCCGAGCAAATGTCAGATTGGTATGACAGAGGTCTCCTACCTAGGACATAGAGTGGGGAGTGGTAAGATAAGGCCAGAACCTGCCAAAGTGGAAGCCATTCAGGCATGGCCTGCACCTGTTACTAAAAAGCAGGTGAGGGCATTTTAAGGGACAGCAGGGTACTACAGAAAGTTCATCCATAGTTATAGTACCATAGCTGCTCCCTTCACAGACCTCACAAGGAAGAACAGGCCAGATAAGGTAGTGTGGACCCCAGCATGTCAGCAGGCATTCCAGAAGCTTAAAGAAGCTTTGGGAGGACCCCCTGTGTTAGCCAATCCAGATTACAGTAAATCATTTGTTGTGCAGATAGATGCTTTGAACCATGGGGTGGGGGCTGTACTTAGCCAGATTTTTTCACAGGAGAAAAAGCACCCAGTGGTTTATCTCAGTCGTAGACTCCAACCCAGGGAGGAATGCTATGTAGCTGTAGAAAAGGAATGTCTAGCCATAGTGTGGGCACTGCAGAAACTTCAGCCTTATCTGTATGGAAGGAAATTCACTGTTATGACAGATCATAACCCCCTAAAATGGTTAAACAGAAGCAGCCAGCAAAATGCCAAGTTGCTGAGATGGAGCCTGGCATTGCAAGCATATGATATGTCCATGCAGCACCACAGTGGGATTAGCAATGCCAATACAAATGGGTTCTCAAGAGAGGGAATGGGGTAAGGTATATTCAGATAGACCTAACCCTGTAAAGCAGCGTTTCTCAAGGGTCACTTGAAAAACTTGCTTGAGTTCTCCAGGGGGGGAGAAATGTGAAGGCTGCCAGCCTAGCCAGATAGAATTTTATAGATAATTCTGTCATTTGTAAATATTAATGTAAGCCGAGGCTTGATGTCTTAAATGGTAAAAATAGTGTTACATGTGGAACTGAAAAAAAAATGTAACAACAGTGCACTCTACTGACCAAGTAAAGCATGTTGTGACCCTTTGATGTTAGGACGCAGAGCCAGTGAGTCTAGAATGTAGCATCCTGCCTATTGTTTTAAGGCCAGAGTTAATGGCCAGAATTTGCATGCATAAATGTCCTTTACTGCTCTGGTTTCTGCCCAGAGGTGAAGAATGCAAATGTAGTTTCTGTTAGCCTAGGAACACAGGGAAGTGTGAAGAATGGTGTAATGTAACCCAGGAAAGTGTGAAGTATAATATAATGTTAAACAGGAATGTTGTTTTAAAAACAAAGAAAATCAGAGAACATGAAGCATTTTTGTCTTAACCATCCAACTCATCAGCACTGTCTTGCTCTATTTGTAAGTTTATCTTAGACTTGTGTTTTCTGTTAGAAATAGCTAGAAACTAGAAAGATTAGACTAAGTGTTTTTCTGTGATGTCAGAACTGTACTACTGAATTATTTTAAGTATTTCTCTGTGATCTCTGAACTATTGATTAGCACTGTGTAGTAAAAAGTATTGTCTTGAGTTTTGACTATTTGTTATTAAATATTTTTAAACCCTTTCAACTGTGGCTGTTTTTGTAGAGATAATTTAAGCTCTTTAGAGTACTTGCATGCCTTTCGTAAAATTGTACAAAGCCACTTCAATAGCTTTAGCTCTACACTATACTACCAATTGGATAATAATATTGCACAGTAATAATTGGACACCCTTTTAAGGGCCTTTGAGTAGCTGATACAGATTAGAGAGTGGTGGCAGCTGATACTACTGTATAGTCTGTGAAAAAGGGTCAGAGCTGGAGAACCTGTACCAGCCTTCCCCAGGAGTGTTTTTGTGGTTGTATACACTCTTCTCAAAGTGTGTGTGTGTGTGTGTGTGTGTGTGTGTGTGTGTGTGTGTGTGTGTGTGTGTGTGTGTGTGTGTGTGTGTGTGAGAGCTACTTAGGCAGGGACACAAAGCACTGGTTAGACAGAGAGGGTGCTGGAGGTTTTAGCTTGCCCACTAGGCTGAGATCTGGACCCTATAGCTGTGCCATTGGGGAGTCTTATTGGGGACCAGGAGAGCAAGGGAGCAACCAGCCCCGGACTGACTGTGATCTCTGTGTGCTCTTAAGGGAAATTGCACTTTACTGTGTGTATTTGTTATTCTTTCCTCGTTTATGAGACGCCCTTCACTGGTGTTAGTGGTGAGGATTGAGGCTCCTTGATTACTGGGCCAGGGCACGGGCGTCACAGCACATGTATTCCTTAATTCTTCTACTGGCAAAAGCTGTGAGTGTAGGGTTACCATAGATAAGATCCAGGGTTTTAATACAGCAGGCATCTGTCTCTTTTCAATGATGTTGCACTTCACATTATAGTCACCCTGAGTTATAGCAGCTGACCTAGTATTTCTCGTATCCTAAGTCTTTTCCTGATGGATGACACAATAATATTGTCAGTTATGTAAAGATATGATAATATCTGTAATAAGACACTTCAATTTGTAGTTTCCTATTGTGCTAACAATGTTAGTTTGTTTGCGTAATGCTAAGCAGTGCACACCATTTTCAAATATTGCAATGTCAAATAGTGTGCGTTCTCAGTATCTGTCATAAGTGGAATTGGCAGGAACAGTCATCACCACACCTTTGAGACAAAAATCTGGTAGAGGTTCTGAGATTTAGGGTTGGGAGGGTGGCCTTATGGTTAAGGTGTTTGCCTTACAAACACAAGGTGCAGGGTTTGAGTCTCACAAGGGATAATTGGCTAGGCTTAAAATGGGTCGCAAGGGCAGTTAGCTTAGTACTAACCTATGAACCTATACATTGGCTTTCATCTGCATTAGACACCACACCTTTGAGACAAAAATCTGGGAGAGGTTCTGAGATTTTTGTCTCAAAGGTGGGGTGTGCAAGAGTCCAAAGTGTTTGTTGGACTCCTAGTAAATGATTATTGCCACCGGCGGTTGCAGGAGCACTATCATGGATCAGATTACAAATCAGTTGCATGGAATAGTTTGGCACAGGATCTGTCCAGTGTTACCAGTCTGAGTAAATATTTCTTCACTAAACTGGATTTACAGACATTGTTTTGCTCTGCTCTTTTGCTGGTGTTTAGAATACTTTTAATACTGAGCAGATAATTTATCTGGTGCCTTTGGATATATTTCTTCTGTGGTTCTGTTTCAAAATGTATTATTACATCAACTTTCTAAGTTTATAAGTGTAATATTTAAATTCTGTCCCTGATTTTGGGTCTTTTACTTTAGAATTTTGGCTTTCTCATGAATTATTGCACTTTTGAGTTTCACATGTATGCATGTTGTAGGCAGTAGAGAGGCATGTTGATAGGTATACAACACTCATGCTGCATAATCAAACTCACTCCAAGATCCATGCACTTTATAGTATACAAAATACTCAGAGGCACCACAGTCTCAGATATATTGTGCATTCCCACATTCACACTGAAAGTATTGCTGCATTAAGATTTGCAATTTCAGTCTTTGGGATTTGAAAATCCATGCAAGATTTCTGCAGAACTACAAACTGATTGCATGTTTCTAGCCCTGTATACAAAAGCCACATTGCTTTCATGCTCTTAGGCTTTATGTTACATCACACAAAGTGTCCTAGGGTAATGTTATGCAAATCATGGGTAAAAAATGTCTTAATACCAGTGTATGTCTGTAATGTGCCATGTTTTTGTGCTAATATTTCCAGGATTAGGGGTTGATTGTCCATAAATTGTATTATGCTGTTAAGGGAAGGATACTTTATCTCTGTCCATCTAGTAGGAGGGAACACCCATCCCTGTGGACACCTAGGTATGTGTTGGTTTGATAATACTGGCTACAGGGACTATTTTCCATACAGTAGGACACATGGTTGGTATAACTCAGACATTTGTCTCAAAGATATCACATGAACTTCTTGATTCTGTGTTATGCTACATGGAGGAGGGCATGTGATTCCCATTCACCACAGCGGAGAGAAACAACGCCATGCAGGCATTGTATGATGTAGCCCATTTCCCTGAGGTAGTGGTAGCCATTGACTCTAGTCACTTTGCCAACAAGGCTTCACCTGGGCCACAATAATAACTGAACATCAACTTTAAGCCTACAGTGTTTCACCCAGGCAGTGAGCTTGATTCCCACATTTGGCACACATGCGACCTTCAGCAGTGATCTGTGTGGGATAATTCCGCCACTGACATATAATTGTTAATACTAGATATTCCCTGGGGACTTTGCTCATG
The DNA here is from genome assembly GCF_019279795.1 of Protopterus annectens. Taxonomy (NCBI): domain Eukaryota; kingdom Metazoa; phylum Chordata; order Ceratodontiformes; family Protopteridae; genus Protopterus; species Protopterus annectens. The sequence continues at coordinate 703,719,156 of NC_056731.1, forward strand.
ACCATGAGTGACAATAAAGCCACAGACCATGGCAGATAGGGTATACAGCAACCCCACATAACTCAACCAGCAACCAGAAACCTGCAGATGATGTATAAAAAAGATGCCAAACATGTGAAGGCAGAATCCTTTGTTCACTTATCTCCACTGTAATGATCTGCATAGGCAAAAAAGGAACATCATGGAAAAAAGCTCACTTTATTGTTTTGCAAATGCTATCAAACTCCATAGAGTGATGACTGCAAGTGTGGTGGTGGCAGTATTTATCATGCAATTTTGATGCTCATAGAATGCACTTATGCCAATAAGCTGATATTACATAAATATTTTTGAATAACACTTTTATTACATTGTTCTCCTGCATTTGAATGGTGAGCTTTGAAGTACACTGCCATGTGTGGGTGGGTTACTGACTCCAGCAGGCATGCGAATATATGTAACATAAAATGGAAACAACAGTAGGTGTCATCATCTAGTACACTCATTTCATCATCATGTTCATATGCAAACACTATTCTGAGAGACCATATATTCATGCACAACTACATGGGACTGTTCAACATATCACACAAACATGGTGTCTGCTGTTTCATGTCAGAGCTCAACAGAAAAACATGCCTTGATCTGAATGGGATACAACTTTTTTACGTACTCTGACCTGTTAAATGCTTATAGCTTCTGAAGGCCATTGGGGTAGCTTGACTCCCTGAGGATGCTCTGAAGTGTCCAAATTATTACTGTGCCTTATTTACAGAGAGCACTGGGCCCACCTGTTTAGAGATTTCTGTAAGATGGATGCCTAGCACATTCTTGAGAGAAATGAGTGCTTTAAATAGCACCACCATCTCCAGTCATTAGTGTGGGCACCAGAGGAGTGACCTCAAGAGGTGCTGGGAAGACCTTCTGTGCCAATAAGAAAAAGCGATTGGAAAGACTGGTCCTGAGCTCTACACTAAGCATTCATTACTGGTGCATTTTACTGTTCTTTAATGCATAATACTAGACCCTTGAAGGACATATTCTCATCTGCCTTGTCATTTTCTGCATTACTTTGAAACTCCTAAGAAGATAGAGGAGAATAGGTAATTATTTAAAAGGTGTCCGGAGCATCTATGCAGGTGAAATGGTAAATAGCAAAACTGCAATATTGAGGTATGATTGATATAGATTTCATAGGTGCATATTTTCCAAAAATATATTTATGTTCAAGTTACTCTTAACAGTCTTTGCCTGCAACCATATATTCCTCTGGGCAAAGTAGCACTATCCATGCTGGCAAAGACAATGACCCACTTTCATGATATGTTATTTTTGACCACATTTTCAGGGAATGACACATATGCCTGACATGACATGGATCATATATCATGTTCACTACCATGCAGTGTCATACATCCATGGCTTTTGGCCCACTAATTTGCTATGTATACTGCCACAACCCTAGCTGTCCTATGCAGAGCAACATTCACATTTCCCAGCATTTGGTTTGCACTGACCCACACAATGTGCATGGCTCTGCCATTTATACATGTCATACACATAACATGCCATCTTTACGACTGATATGTCTTGTAGAAAATAATGGATTACATTAGAGTACTTGCCCACCATATAATGACAAATGCCCATCTTAATGCTATTGTATGGCTACCTTTAGTAAGTCACAGCACAGTGAACATGTCAAAGTGCATATTCAGTACATTTGGCCACATCTGCCAAGCACTTCCATGTCCCTTTAAAACAAGTCATATCCATGCAGACATCTAACCACACTTTTAGCTACCATCATTATTCCCCAAGATACTATCTGGGGTCATTGATAATATACATGCATGCATGCATGCATGCTCCTTTAGACCCACTTCCTGCAATAGCTCTGTTTCCTGTACTATGCCTCATCATATGCATTCCTTGTATTACTAATGCAAATGTTTTGTACGTCTGTGTCTTCTTCTATACGTGATAGTCTGATGCAAATTCAGTGCTTATGTGTATCTCCTTCTATCTCCATTTCTTGCTACACCTCATGCGTAGAAATTTACTTGATGTTTGTTGATTTATTTCCTTCCATTTCTATCACTGTATTATGCAGCATGAGTCACAGCTGTGCTAGTAGTGTGGCAGTGGTCCACCCCATACCATCATCCTGTCTTGCCTTCAACATCTGGGCCTCCATCTGTCTCCAAGGTGGACACTTTATGGGATGACATAGGGCCCACAGTGGTCTCCAGTGATAGCTCTTATGGGGATGGTATTGTGGCGACACAGCCATCAAGTCCCAGTGTGTAATTCAGTAGGAGCTGAAAGATGTGATGGTGGCATTGTTGGAGTGGTGATTTGACAGCAACAATCCACATTTGCCCCCCCCACCCCACCATATAATATCCATGTGTGGCTAGCAATCTTGTGCCACCACCAGGCCCTGCATAGCTAGTCAAAAGAGAGAAGAACCAGTGTAGAATGCAGTCACAGAGGGGAATAAGCTCTTGCTGGTCAGTGCAAAAAGGAACCATTGCCCATCCCTGTCCCCCATCTTAATTTTCTCCTTCACTGTATTTCATCCCCCTCCCTTTCTTCATTCCTTCCTTGTTTGGAGTCCAGTCCTCACCCTCTCCAACTGTCCTCCCACTGTCCATTTATATGTATATCTATTGTCCCTCACTCACCTGGGTCAGCACCTCCCCTGTTAGTCTTTGTGTTTGTTTGTTGGTTTGTTTGTTTGTTTGTTTGTCTGCCTATCCTAGCTTCTGTCTTTATACTACATCATACATCTACTTAATTCCTTCTTAAGAAGAAAAAATCAGTGTCTTTCCCAAAACAAAACACTCCCTGGCATTCTTTCTTACTCTGTATCCATCTGTATCAGCCAATTGTAATTTTTCCTCTTTTTGACTTTCTTCTGCTCCTACTTCATTTCCATTTATAAGAACAAAATTGGTAGGGAGATTGCTGGGAGCTCCGGAGCTACTTATTATGCCTGTCATCTGTTCACATAGCATGATTTTACATGTATGACATGTATGAAACTATGAAACTACTATGAAACTACTATGAAACTATGAAACTATGAAACTATGGTCACAGGCATGCTACGTACATTCAACTAATATTCACAAATCACATGCCTTCAGTTGTAGTACACTAATCTATTCACAGACACTCCTGTATGAATGAGATGAGTCTTAAATTAGATGTTGGTTGAGGCAAGCATTACCTGTTAGTGAACAGACAATTAGCTTTGAACCATGTTACTTCACCTAATTGCACTAGCTATTATGTAGCCAGGTAAGGCATAATTCTGAGTCACAGTCTACGAAATGAACTACTCTCTGCTCTGCCAGTCAAATAATACATTATCTGTTATGCCTTTTCTCCATGCTTCTCAACCTCAAGAAATCTGAGTAACTTCACAAATAATTAAATTAAATATGGCTCTCACAAACTTAGAAAGTTAATAGAATAACAGCTTTTGGCATTAGCATGACTTTTCTGAAGGATATGAAGCCTGAAATTCAAATGTTTGACATTTTCTGATTACAGTCCTCAATGATTTCCCAGTGATTTTCAAAAAAAAAAAAAACATTTTATGAGAAACAGACCAAAAATATGAGGCAAAAATCTGGACACTCTGTGAAAATCTGAACAGTTGAGAGGTATGCTTGTCGGAGGAAAGGGGTTAAGAAGATATTTCTTCAATGTAATGGACAATAAATAAAGTGTAAGTTAAATTTGTTTATTTTAAGGACGTGTCATATTATTTTTCACTGAACCAGTTTTGTCTGCATAGGTTCATAGATTAGTACTAGGCTAACTGACCTTATGGGCCATTTTAAGCCTAGCCAATTACCCCATCTGAGAATCAAACCCTGCGTCTCTAAGGTAAACACCTTAACCATTGTGCCAGCCTCCCACCCACAAAATAAAACTACAGGTAGGAAAACTCTCTGTAATATATTCATGGACAGTGTGGTCCAAGTTTTCTTTCACATTTTGACTATATCTAGAATGCCCAAATTATACATTTTAACACCTCATTCCATGTGTCAGCACTTCTCATAAAAATAGGATACCTGTGATGAAGAAAGATTTACATGCATATTTTTTCACTCATACAAAAGAACAAAATTGAGAAAGCCAAGACAAACAACTTAAGAAAAGACAAACCTCTGAAATCACTGGAACAATTTATGAGTATGAGTAAAGTGCAATGTTTTTAAACACTGTTTTTTACATTAGATGTTATGATTAATCTAACTAAAGAACATTTAAACAGGCATTAAAAATGTCAGTATGTCTCAGTGCAAAATAATTTACTGATGCTTTTGCAGGCATGCAAAAGTGGGTTCAGAAAACTTTAGAGCCAAAGACAACAATATTTTCAAATCCTAACAGGGAAAATATGAATTAAAAACAGTTACTTCATGGCTACGGTGGATAACAGACCATAGGTAATTTTCACTAAGACCTGTTTAATATTATTTTCCGCCATGAGTCTATAATAATTCAAACATCGCTAAATCTTTAAGTAAATCAACAAATCAATAAATCAGGAATAACTCCTTTGCATTGAGCAACTGCAAAAGGTAAAAAAACAACCTGACAGGCATAAATATCCTTACCTTGGGCAGGATATTCTACATTGTTTCTAACAACATTTGTAGTTATAAGTGATGCACCTTCAAGGATTATATAAACCTCTGGCTTAGAAATATATGATGGTAGTCAAATTTTTACTGCTTCTTTCAGATGTACCAGATGCTACTGGAAAACTATATTTAACAAAATCTTGCCAAAAATAATAGCTGTAAGAAATTCTGAGGTGAAAGGTCAGGTACAATAATGCAAATTATAAGCAACTACAAACTGCAAGCAAGTGCAGTTTATTAATGACAAGCTAAGTATGGATTATTAAATAAAATTATGTACAAGATAAGTTAGTAGTCTTTAACACAAATGAGAAAGAGAACCAACTGTAAAAAACTATTTTGGTTAGTATTAGTTATTTGTATTACTTTTTGTCTGAAACCATGCATGTCAGTGTCAGGGATTAATCAATAAAGTATCTTACAATTGTCCAAAAAACAGCAAAAATCCAGGTAAATGTATAGATTTAAAATGCTAAATTATTGTGTGCGCACACATGCATAGACATAAATATATCTATATCTATAGATATACATACATACATATATATATATATATATATATATATATATATATATATATCTGTACATACATATACATATATATACATACATATACATATATATACATACATACACACACACACACACACACACACACACACACACACACACACAGTATATATGGAGTCTGAAGTCTTTTATAATAATTGCCTTGTACTGCAAGATTAAGGAATGAGTTTCATAAGTGTTGAATCCACAAATCACAAAACGAAATTCACTAATCTTACAGTATCAAATAGTCACCATTGAAATGTAGGGGCCCACTAGAGTAAGTCATGAAATACTGAAACTGAATGGCCAAAAGAACGGACTTGCATATATTAAATCAGAGATGCACTTTCTCAGAATATTCTTTTTCTCTTAGGTATGACAATCTTGGTGTTGGCATACATAAGTTTGGGGGTGAAAAGTGCTTACCCCCCACATGGGGGTGCAAGCCCCCCTAAGAAAAAGAAGTTTAAATTTAAGAGTAATTTCTGAAATTCAGTCTTGTCCTGTGTTTTTGTTCTTTTATTATTTGGCTTACACCACTTGGCATTTTGAGTCCTGACATTTAACTAGGGAGCCATACTGAATACCTAATGTAGCTCAAAAACAAAATTCCTCTAATTCCATTTGTTTTTATTAATTTTATGTTTCACTATATTTGTTTGAGTTAATTTCTCTATTTGTTTTATTATGAAGTAGTAATTATATGCTAAGTTAAGTTGTCCAGTGATTAGCCCATTATAGGCTGTAGACTTTTTTTAATTGGCTACCTCATTCTAAGGTTTTATAAATTGGCAGGTATGTTTTTATATGTTTTGTTTAATATAAAAATAAAATTGTAATATGTACATATGTAGTTTCACAAGTACTCCATCACTTTTATTCACAAACTGCTTACAATAATATAACAAGAATATATAATATGCATTTGTCCCATTCCCCTTCAAACAACTCACACCACACCAAAATGGCATATTACGGCCTTTATTAAATCTTTCTTAATCACAACTTTGTTGAGCATCATTCTTAGATTTATTAATCACAGCATGAACATCCATGTATCAGTTTAACAGGCAGTGTACCCTGTTCACTTTCCCAAAAATAATCAGCGTTACCTCAACAACTCACTTATTCTGATTTATCAGAAGCAGTGTACCACCACTCACTTCCATCCCCCAACTAACATCCTTGAATCCAACACCCAACACCAGACAGGGAACAGAAAAGTGACAAGCCTACCCCTGTTCTCTGCCCACCAGCCTGACATAGGCTGTTCCTACTCACTTACTGTAACACTTTCACCAAATTCCAAATACAAAGCCAGGTGTAGATTTAATAAACCTAATCCTAACCAACTCAGGTGCAGTCCATCCTCTCTAAACCAAACTGGGTCCCTATCGTTAGTCCCTATGATCTGTCATAGGATTACCCAAATTCACCAAATGCCTTGACAACCTAAAATTACCAAATCAGCAGGCCCGCTCTACACCTTAAAACTGCTTGTGGTACTATTTCAGACCACAAAATACTCAAGCCCAGAAATGCCTTCTTTAAAGTAGCTAAATCCTACACCAACTGCCTTTTTTGGAATTACTCCCAAAATGTTACCTGCCAAATGGAGCACTAAAATTCACAAAATCCCAATCTGTGACTGTATGTCCGCAAATTCCTCCATGAGTTGATACCATCTGAAGCCTCTGATACCATTCCATAGGACTCTTCACCCAAAATCATGTAAAACCAGCTTTGGTCATCTCATCTGACTGCAGCCTGCTTTGCCACCCAGTTATTATAGAAATGACCCAGAATGACAACCTCTTTTCCTTAAAAAAAAATATTAAAAAGACCAAATTAAGCAATTATCTTATACAAGACAAAAAGGCATTTGAAGACCAATGACCTACCCTGTTGATAACCTCCACTGACCTACCTTCTTTTGCCAAATCAGAAGCCCTTACAATGCGAAATGAGTGAGTAGAAAACCTCCCCCCTACAAAACCAAAACACAGAAAAGCCCTTCTCATCATGCAGACAAATCACCTTATCCCCTTTTGACTGAAAAAACAAGTCCTGTGGACTCCCAACATGAGAGAGCTGCAACCTCCTGGCCCACCACACTGGGTGCATCAACAAATCTCTATCCTTCACCAGAACTATCTACATGCTCCTCCCCATCTGGTCCGTCTTAGATCTATGCATTCGTATCTCTTCTGATACAGAAAATGCAGTCACATATTGCCAAACCAGCAACCCCAACAACTCTGACACCCTAAATTCTCCATGATACGTCCATAGCAACAATGTCACCCATAAGTTATAATCCGCTGAGTCACCGTTCACTAATTTTAAACCCCGTAATAAATCCTTAAAAGCCTGTCTTGTTATTGGCCATCACCTATGTACCATACCACTGGCAAATCTGTCCCCCCTTTCAATATACAAGCAACTGTCCAAGAGTTCATAAAATCCTGTAACCCCACCACCAATGTGAATATGCTAATGGCAGCCAGATCCACCTTAACTGACTGAACAGCCTTCCCTTGCATCCAAGCCTGAGCTAAATATTGCAGTAACAATTTCTGTGATCAAACTCCCTGTTCCTCAGGCAGCTGCAAAACAAATTTCTCAAAGTCATGTAAAGCCCTACCATACACACTCCGTATAGAAACTGCCCAAGACTGTTGCATCAGCCATCGCATTACTTCAATCCAATCTGCCACACCACATCTGGCAACACAACAGGTTCACCTGCTGCATTCAAGACTCACTGCCAAAACCTGCAAAATTGAAAATGAGACAAATTTTGTCAGCAATCCTGGTCCAAGCACCTGCCAAATGCATACCTGTAAAAGAAAAGTTTATCAACAAACTTTGAAAAATCAATTTTCATAATACTAACAAAATCAGTCTAGATTTTGCTGTCTTTGACAGTAACACTGACACCACAGCAATATTGTCTGAATGAAATTTTACCCTCTTACCACACAACCACTCCTGACACACCACAGATGCATCCCAAATAGGCATCATTTCCAAATAAGCCACATCTTTCTCCTATTCATCCTTCCAGTCAGCCAGTCATCAAGCCACAAACCATTCCTTACTAAAAATGCTCCTATCCCAATGTACCTTGCCATGTCTGAAAACAATGCAATTTTCATTGATCAACCCAATCCAACTGCCAAAGCAAAATGCCATTAAACTGATCCAGAAAGGACAACTACAATGCTAAATCAGCACAAACTAGACTACCAGTCCTCACTCAATGGTGTTTGCTTCCTCCCCCTTTCAAAATAAATGCCATAGACCTACAGAATGTACAACCAGGATGAATTACCTGGCAAGCAAAATCCATTAGTATTAATGCCACAGACCTACAAAATGTACAATCGGGATGAATTCCCTGGCAAGCAAAATTCATTAGTCTTAAAAGCTCCATAACATCCCTAATCCACACCTTATACTTTTCCCTCACCCAAGCAATTTTTCCTTCAGCTGCTCTATCTTCTCAAGTGGTAAACAAAACAAGCCTCATCCTGCATCAACTAACAATCCCCAAAACCACAATGCCTTGTCAGGGCCTTCCACCTTCTGCATAGCCAATGGAATGCTCAGCTCCTCACACATTAACAAAAGTGCCCACATCCCTCCATTGCTCCTTCAGTCACCTTCACCTACCAATAAAAAATCATCCAAATAACGTACAATCTTCTGAGTGCCCACCTGTTTCTGCCAGATCCAGTTAGTGGAGATAAACTTCTCAAAAGTGGCACCCCATCAGCATGGCCTTGACAAAGTAAAAATAGTTTTCAACCACCATGCTCAATAATGGCTACTCTTCCTCCTGTAGCTGTAGTAACCAAAAAGCAGATTCAATATCCATATTTATCAACTACAAATATGTAAACCCCTGAATGACCTGTACCACATCATCCAACGATGCATACCTGACTTTTGAATCTTCTACAGAAATAAAATTACTAACCGAGTTCCCTTCAGGATAGGACAAATGGTGTAGCAACCAAAATTCCCCAGGCAACTTCTTAAGGACCAAACTCAATGGCTACAACTTAAAAGTGTCAAAAGGAGGACAATTAAACAGGCCTAATAACTGTCCATACAATGCTCCTTCTCCACCAAACCTTTCAAAAGGTTCTCCCTCGCCCACACTGAATACAAATTCTTACAGACTGAGCCATCCCCTTGAACCCCTGACTTAATAG
>NC_056731.1:703733573-703941073 GCF_019279795.1 Protopterus annectens
TGGGACCACAGTCGCTGTGCGCCACTCCTGGAGTGCGTATCCGGAGGTGAGACTAAGATTAAACAGCTGTCCTAACTGTGGGTTTAATTCCTCGTTGAGTTCATGGAGCACACAGCCGGGGACACCATCAGGTCCCATGGATGCTGTGTTCTTTGCCTTGGAGAGCAGTTCTCACCTGAGCGTTGGAGATGTTTGGGGGCTACAATCATTTGGTATAGATATCTCATCTTTAGGCGGGAGGGTGGGGAGAAGTTTGCACTGAACCTGTCAGCCAGTATGTTGGCAATGTCTGTAGGATCAGTAATCTTCACATCATTTTGAACTAATTCTGAGCATATCTGGGAGTTTCCTCCTAGGTTTCTGACATAGCTAAAGAATGCTTTATGGTTGTCTTTAGAGTCCTTAGCTATTTTTTCTCAAAATTAGCTTTGGATGATTTTATGAGAGCTCTTAGCTTTTTACTTATAGTGATCAGCGGTGTCTTACCTTTTAAGGATTTTGCTCTATCTTGTAGTAGCTTTCTCCTTTTATTGTAGAGTTTGTTTATGGCTGGGGTCCACCAGACTGGACGCTTGCCTTTGGTACAAAGAGTCTTTGTTTTGCTTGGGATTGCCTGATCCATGCAGCCCTGCAGGTGCTGGTAGAAGGCATTTGTAAGTGATTCAGCGGTTTGAGTAATGTTAACTGCGACTCAGGGCCCTTAAAGGAGACCACACTACTCTTTAGAAGTGTGAACTCGCCTTTCGAGAAGTTCTTTACTGTGGTCTTTTTCTTTTCGGTGGGGCGGGATGAGGACCTCCAGCGAGATTAGTTTGTGATCAGATCTCACCAGTGAGGGGTATACTTCTGGCGTTGAACATTGTGCTCCCATGTTTGTGATGATGAGATCAAGTATGTTCTCTCCTCTTGTGGGGATGGTGACTAGTTGTTCCATGGCATTTGAGTTTATGAATTCCAGGAACTTTTGGGCTAGAGTGTTTGGGCTTGAGTAGTGTTCCCAGTCTATATTAGGGTAGTTGAAGTCACCTAGTATGATGGTGTTCGGAGATACATTTATCCCTCCAGTGTTTTCAGGAAGGCCATGTGAGGTTCCTGAGTTTGCGAGGGTGGCCTGTAACATGCTACAATTTGCATAGCAGTCTTGCCTATGGTTAATTGCACCTGGATGGTTTCCGATGCATCGTGCGATGCCACCAATCTTGAGGTGTGGGTGTCCTTGATGAATATGGATACCCCTCCTCCTTTCTTGGTATTGTCCGGGTTTTGTGGCTGGAACGCATGATATGAGGTAAAACCTGATAGTGCTGGGGTGCTCTCAGGAGCCTTGAACCAGGTTTCTGTCACAGCACAGACATCGATGTTCTCCATACTGAGAAGGGCCTCGAGTGAGTGCATCTTGAGGTTGAGACTTCTGGCATTGAGCAGCATTACCCTTAGTTTTTTTTCTTTGTTTTGTTCTAGGGTGGTAGGTTTAGAATTTGAGCCTTGCCTAAAAGGCACTATGGGGGTGGCAAGAGCCTTTGCCAAAATCTGGAATCCCAGGGGTGACAAGTGCAAGCCGTCCCTTGCGAAGCAGCGTGGCTTGTCCAGCATGTCATCCCAGGCAGACAGACATTGGATCCCCTTTGAATGACACCAGAGTCTAAGCCAATTGTTAAAACTGATCATCTTATCTCTGTATTGTGGCATCATTCTTGGTGAAGGTAGGATACTGCTCAAGGTCAGGGTCATACCTGCCTGGGCTACATAATCAGAAAGCTCCTCTATGTCTCTTTTCATGTAGTCCAGGGAGGTACGTCTCAGGTCGTTTACACCAGCGTGGACAATGATTGAGTCGTACTTGTACCTGCTGTTGAGAGACCTGAGTGCATGCGTTATGTGGCGGATTCTAGCACCCGACAGGCAGCTTACTGTGACCTTCTCCTTACTCAGTCTGGTGAGCGGGACATCAGTGTGTCTGACTATCGAGTCACCAATGACTAGTGTGTCTGGCATAGTGTTTGGCCTTAAGGGCTGTGACTGCTTGACACTCTGACTGTGTGGTCTATGTGATGCAGGTGTTGTGTTCTGAGGTGGTAGTTGTTTGGGTGTCTGCTTTGGTGGCCTCTGCTGTTTTGGTAGATTTTTGATCAGAGCCTCCGAGTATGTCTTTGTGTGTTTATGTGTATGATTTGAGGTTGTGATGGTATTATGTGAGACTGGGTCTATAGTGTGTGTGGTTACCTTCTCCTCCTGTCTGGTCTTGCCAGTCCTATGTTGAGAGAGCTCAGCCTCCAGTTTGGCCATATAGTTGCATCTCTCGCATGTATTTGTGTTTTGTGGGAGGAGGAGAGGGTTGTCTGTGTACATGAGGCAATTGTAACATTGCCTCAATAATCCCAGGTTCACCAGCTGAGCAGGAGAGGATATTAGCAACTGATCCCTCGACATGCTAGAAGGAATAGACAGAAAAACTTTAAAAAAGGTTTTGGGGATGTGGGTGACCAAGAAATGGGGTTTGCATTTTTTTGGGGTACTTTCTATAACAAGAGTGCTGTATCGAGGTGATAAGTACTGTAGGAGCAAGTGCTTAGCTATATGGATAGAGAATAGTCTACTTGGGAGTCAAGTAGAGATAATTTATAGTTGGAGGATACACTAAATAGAACAGTAGTACACTTTGAGGAAGGTAGTTTTAAGGGAAAATTTGAAGAGTGAACTTTAGGTAGCCCTAATAGGTTAAATCTGCTTAACGGCTGCCCTAGTGTGCAACGGTAGCAGCTCTCTAAATCGCTAAATCGAGCTAAAAGCGCTAACGTGCTTTATAGCAGGGGCTGGAAAAAACAGGAAATGACCCAAAATGGCCAACAAATTACAAGTTGCTGCTTCTAACCACTCCTCTGAGGACAAACAAGCAGCTCAGTACTCCCCACTCCCACTGGTGAGTAAAGAAACTACCTCTGGCCACACAAGAAAATGGAGGAACACAGAAACCAAATACAAAGCCCAGGGATCAGCAAAATCTGATCACTGGAACAACTAGCAAGTAAAGTTTAGGAAAGGAGAAATATTTTTTTGTTTTTTTTGTTTTGCTTCTTTAAATATGTAGCATTACTTAACCATATTTCTTTAGATATGTAGCATTACTTAACAATATACATTGGTATTTATACAGAAAAGCATGGGTACTCATAAACAAGCCACATCCATAACCAGAAGCATTTATATCTCCAATAGGTTTACAACCAATCAAGCTTTTGCTGAAATGTAGATAAATATTTGCATGTGCACATATTTATTCTTGTATACATCCACATGTATGCAGTATTTATCTAGTATGGTTTTTAAATATATTCTGAATAGATTTAAAAAAAAATACTATAAAATTGTGCCTTCTCACCATCACCAAGTCTACTCATTCAGGCAGCTGGTCAGGCATATGCCTCTATAGGTCATCTTACTTGAGGTGAAACTGGTTCCCAGAGCAGGTGACCCCAGTCAGGAATGATAGGTTCCAACTCATGCAGGATGTTATTTTTTCCATTGTCTGTCACTTACTGACGTGTCAGATTTCTCCAGGAATGACTCTCTTCAGAGGTACACTATGATTTTGGTCTCCTTGCCAGGCTAGCTGGAAGCTTGGTCTGGTGCTTTCACATGTGCTGCCATCTTTGAACGTGCCAGTAACAGAATGAAGAATATAACTACAGGGCTGTAGTCTACAAGTTTGGAACAGCATCCTCTGTTGTTTGGCATCACGATAATCAAACCCATCTACCAAGCAGAGCTGTTATTATGGGAAGTTTGGCTTAACCAAACAACTTTATCATATAGATACATATTTTAAAAGGAATGGTTTTACATTTTCTTGCCTTTGTAAATAAAAGCCAGTTATGAAATTATTACTTTTTGTGCTGGTTATATGTTGGTTATATGTGTTTCTGCTTTTTTCTGTAATGTGTAATGCTTTTATCTTTATTTGAACAATAAACTTGGAGGTCATGCATTATATATTTTCTTCACCATGCATTTTGAGTGTTGCATCAGTAATTTTTTTTCCATTTTTTTAACTACACTAATTCACTGTTGATGTCATTAAACTATAATATAAACTAGTGAGGATATGTATGCCTTAATCATTATTGTTATGCAAATTTAAGTGCTATATATGTGTGTGTGTGTGTGTGTGTGTGTGTGTGTGTGTGTGTGTGTGTGTGTGTGTGTGTGTGTGTGTGTGTGTGGATATTTGGCTAAGTGGTGGCCAGGGGAGATTGTCCACAGTAGTTTGTCTACAGTTACCCGAGGCCTGGTTACACAGATCTGTTGACATCCGCACTTACATATTACCGTGGTGGATAAAGATAAGCATAATTCAGCCTAATTTGCATACAAAATGTGTAAATGAGTCTATATTTATGTGAATAACTTTTTGACTGCCATATTTAGTTGCAATTACTCAAGATAGATGATAGGCGGCAAGTAGTTTTGGAAAGCTTGAAATGTATCCAGTAAGGTAAAAGTAGCAGTAAGGTTATAAATTATTGAGAAACAGTGTGCACTGATTTTCTAGGGCAGTTACTTGTAGAATAATTGTGCCTCTCATTTGTCTGATGGTTTTATGCAGTTGATACATATTAATATTGAAGACATTAGTCATTTATAAATTGGAATTCATGGCATTAAGCACTTGAAATGTATGGGGAAGTAGTACTGATTGTAATGAGAAATATAAATGCTTGTAATTTTTTTTTTTTTGGCATTTATAGATTATTCCACACAAGATGTAAGTACATAATTTGAAGTGCATGAAGTCTAAAGTTTCACCAGTGTATTGTGCTGTCAGGATACACATTGCTTTACTATGGGATTTGTGCCTGTCACTCATGAATGAAACGTATCTGCATAAATATAGAAAAATGCTTAGGGGAAGGATACACCTCTGTTAGCAATGACATAAGATAGCAGTGGAATGAAAAGTGCTGGTAATTACCATCATGCATTTGTAGATGATGATATACAGGTTAATATAACACAATTTTCACTAAGTGAAGTATGTGTATATGAATGTACCTCACAATACATCTGCAGCAGCTGGAAAGGCCACAGAAGTACCTCACAAAGAGGATTACTGGCCTCAAACAAATGCCCTACACTGACCGCCTCAAAAACTCCAGCTTTACTCCGTAGCATATTGCCTACTCAGAGGTGATCTCTACCTAACATATAAAGCTATGTCAAACCCAGAGCTGTTGGACATGCTACACCTAAAGAAATCCCAATCCCTCCAAGCTACACACTCTAGGGACTTAAATCTTGTCACCACAATAAACAGGACATGCTGGATGGATAGATTCCTGTCCCAGAGACTTCCCATACTCTGGAACAGGCTACCCATCTATGTCAAGCAAAGTTCTTCATTAGCACTCTTCAATAAAAATCTTGATGAGTGGATGGGAAATAGGAAATATACCCTGGGGATCACTTCTGTGTCTCTGCTCGACAGTTGCACAGGAAAATAACTTTCTTGCATGGCATAAGCCAGGGAACCTTGTTGGCTAGGCTTACATAGGCCCTTGGGCCGATGGCCTAGTACCTACCTATGAACCTATAAACCTATATGGGTATTGTTTTTCCCTAAATATGTTTGTACTCAGACCTTTGATTTATTTGTGATGAAACTTTGCATGCATCCATTGTTGTGTTGTTTGGCTGATGAGTGGATCAAGGGTAGTTCAGTATATTATTCTTCCATGCTGTTTTAGACAAATGAATAATTTAACATTAGGGATCCAGCTAGAGAAAAGACAATTTAGCCATGAGACTACATCCTTATGGTAGCATGTCAGATGCCTTTTCAGGAAAGGCAGACCCAAACAAGCTGAGAGTGCAAGGGTCTGGAGCCAAGTGGTTATGGATATAAATGCTGTTAGGTGAAGAAACTCAACATTAGCATAGCGCAAGAAAGGGGCCAATAAGATGGTAAGACACATTAGAGCAAAAGTAAGGCAGAATGTAACTGCTCATAGCACTACTGGGGAGGCTTCAAACACTTATTTCTTTAACACCTGATGAGGAATACTTCCTGTCAATTCATGAGGATGACTATAAAACAGATAATGATGGCTCTTGCATAATCAGAGATGGTGTATATACTGGCTATTTTCCCCATCTGCAGCATCAATTGACTTCTGCTCAGGAAATTTGACCACTGTAGCATATTTACATAGAAAAATGACTGCTCAACTGAAATGATTACATGTAACACATGACAATTATTATTAACAGGTGAAACCTCCACTTTTGCATATAATGTCATTGAACAGAATGTGCATGATAAACATCCTCCACACCTCCTTCCACATCCTCAGTAGTGCATGCCACTATCCTTCCATATCATCAGTAGTGCACGCCACTATCTGAGTAGTGAGGTATTCAATGTATTCTTTACATGGTCAGCAGCAGGAGCAAGCAGTTCCACTATATCAGTAAATTGAGAGGATATCTGTATCAGAATAGCTGATGATGATAATATTTTTATTAGACAGACAGAGGAAAGCAGCAGGCAGTTGCCTAGTTTAATGGCGGGATCTCATGCCACACCAAGTCAAGTACATGATGACATTACAAGTACATGATGACATTACACTATAGGTTGTAGAGAGAGCTAGAGAGAGAGAACCCATGCACCTCTACACCAGTGTCTCCAGACCCACAGAAACACCTTCTATATGATGGCAGAAATTCATAGGTAACAGTGTCCAGAGTGACACCTTCACAAAGGGGCGCTATGTGCAGACATATGTCAGCGCTACCCTAGGAAGGATGTAAAACATCGGGTGGCCAGCACAAATATGCTGTGACATTGTAAAGGCAAAGTGCATTGCCACAGAGACTCAGCTAGAAAAAGTCATAGTGCCCCAGTGTGCAGACGAGGACTTCCAGCACTACAAGGAAATGGTACAGATTAGGGATAATGCCATGATCACATTGATCCACAGCATGGTGGCACATCAAGCACTGGTGTACACTCCATTCATATACTAGTGAGGCCTTACCAGACTCAAATAAAATTCAGGATTTGAAGGGGAAGAGGCACAAGGTCTAGACACATGTAGGCATACTGAATTTCAGTAGAAGTTCATATCAAGATGGTGATGGAAATAGTAAGGAGGACAACAGAGGTCTTTCTGGTCATGTCATTTTCATCCACACATGGCAGAACCTCTTATTTAAGGTCCCACTCCCACAGCACTGTGAGATCAGTGTCTGTAGGATCACCTGCATCAAGTAGGTTATAACATTGCAGTGTCATCAGCCAGCTCACACAAAAGCCCCACCTCAAGAGCTCATGCATCTTCACCTGTCCTATCTTAAGGAGGTGTCATGTATGATACATCTAACCTTAATCTATTGTGATTCAGGCTAGATATTTCAGATACTTAAAATATGAAGCACAACATTTGACTTCAAATGATTCTAATATTTAATTTCCAATACAATGAGTTAATTAAAAAAACTGCAGAATATGTATGCACAATGTATCCCAGTATTAAGATAATTTGCATGTACATGCATTTCATTTCAATAATGGCTGTTCTTATAATTAAATAAAATAATCTAGAAAGAAATGTAGGGCATAATAATTAAACAATGGCACAGCTGGCAATTATACAGAAAATAATGCAACTTTATTTAACAACGTTATTTTTAAGGTGTTTGTCTCTTAATAGCGTGTAATAGTCATTTTATTTTCTGTGAAATTTTTAGTTGTGCCATTGTCGAATTGAAACTCTTGATAGCTATACAATTTGCATGTATGTAATGAAATGGAAAAAAAGTGTTATTTCAGTATTTGACTGCTTTGACTTTGCCTGGCATTTGACATAAGTATATATCTTGCTCTTGAATGGAAAACTATCACATGCTTTTTTTTGCAATGTTTCCTCAATTTAACCATTAGATATAATAATTAACACACACACGCACACACGCACACATAGACACACACACACACACACACAAATGCAAGAACCGAAGGACTACAGATTGACAGATTTAGAAATTGTGCAGTTCAACTATTTTGCTTTAATAAGGATTTGCAATTACTGTGATAATGAATTTGTAAATTGTATTTTACTGTTATTGGTATCAATTGTTGATGTTATTTTTCCCTTTTCCTGTGGTAGTCCCGCCTTCTCCACCCACAGTAGTAAATTCCAGAAAAAGAATTTCATATAAAACCAGATCAGATGTTGTCTTTTAGATGAGGCTGATGTCATGACAAAGAAACATTCAAGAACCAGTACATAATGACATTTTCTGAAGCCTTGTTCAAATTTTCAGACCCTGTGATATTTGTAGTAAGAGACTGCACTTTTTCAAGTATTTTAACTGGCCTGCTAAAAACCTACAAAATGCAGTACCACATTTAATAATTAATCAGATGACCGAGTCATGAAATGGAACATTAATTTACCTGGAATGACAAGACATACTGTCCGTAATCAGAGTGTCATAGCCTTAGGTTTATATGTTAAAGTGCCAGTCAATTGAGTAAGTTATAGGCTTACTGAGACTAACATAACCAAAAAAAATAAGCAAAAACTGAATATTTCCATAAAAAATTCTCTGCTATTACCCATTTATTAACAAACTATTTCCATCAACACCAAAACCTATTAGAATACAGCCACAGAAACTAGTCTACACAGAAAGAATGTTAGGGGCTGCTGTTGCTTTTATTCACCTATATGTGCAACAGGCCCAAGTCTATGCAGCTGCTTCTGCGAATAGACCTCAGCAGGAAGGGTGTTTAGACCTCATTTAACATTTGATGGTCTGCATGAGGTGGAAATTGCAGACTGCTATAGGGTGGATAGAGGGACACTACAGGAATTCTGCAACCTCTGTCGTCCTCAACTGACAGTAAGGGCAAACCAACAGGAACCAATACCAGCGGAGAATAAGGTATATATAGCACTTAGAAAAGTAGCTACAGGAACCTTTCCAAGACCAACAGGAGACATGGTGGGAGTGTCACAGACATCAGCATCCAGGATCCTACATCAATTCCTGAATGCTATGCTATAACATGGCAGTAACTACATATATTTTCCCTTCCTCCTGAAGAAATAGTCACAAATGTGTAGGAGTTCTATTCTGTAGCACACTACCCTGAAGTCTTGGGTGCCATAGACTGCAAGCACTTCTTGGGTGCCATAGACTGCATGCACACTGAAATCAAATAACCATCCGGGGAACAGGGGTGGGTGTAAATAAACAGAAAGGGCTTCCACTACATTAACTGCCAGGTCATGTGTAATGCTAAGGGAATCATCCTGAATTTGTGGGTGTGTGCTGGCAACCCAGGCAGTTATCACAACGTACATATATGGCACAACTCTCAACTGTATCAGATGTTTTTAAAGGGGATATCCCACAGGGTAATTGACTGGGGGATACAGGCTATGCACTTGAACTGCAGCCGATGACACACATCAGAAATGCACACACACAAACTGAAAAATGCTGTAATCAGGCACACACTTAAACAGGAAATATCACAGAGCATGTATTTCGGCTGCTGATGTCACGAATCCAGTGCCTAGATGCATCTAGGTAGCCATGCAGTACAATCTCTGTACATGGGCTGAAATATTCACCATCTATGCCATGCTCCAGAACCTTATCCTGAGAAAACAGCTTCAGCAGGAACATCAAGGGGAAGGGCCACACATCCCACAACCAATGGCAAGCTAACTGCAGCCACATGTAGGTGAGGAGTCAGAGGGGGCACCACCGGCCGCTGTGGTTGTAGGCAGATGTATGTCCTCGCACCAGCCAAGAGTCAATGGATAGCACACACTCTCACCACTAAGGGGTTAAAGCTTTCATCCTATGCACATATATGCAGTAACATTGATGCCAGACAATGCTCACAACTTTTACTTGCCCATGTAATGGCTGTGTACTACTAGCATCAGACAGAGTCAGCACTAAATTAAAACTCTTGCACCTGCTAGACTTCCAAGGTAAGTGCTAAACCTCGAATAAGAAATAATGACTAAGAACTCAAATGAATAGCATATCCTAAAATACTGTTACCTTGCTAATGTAAGTAGAAGGTGTGTGATTTTTATAGCAATGACATCAATATGTGACTTACTTCAACACATGATCTCTATCAACTAATAGTCCTAATTAATCAAAGATTTACACACTTATACCTCTCAAATGTACAGATTTCCACAGAATGTACAGATTTTTACCTCATAGATTTGTACTGGCAAATCATTAAAGATTGTAGCTAGAAAATAATGACAGACATTTCAGTTTTAGACATCATATCCCTTAGAAAGTTCACGGTAATGCAAAACCTATTATTCTATCAACTTTCTATGTTTGTATGACCAAAATATTTAAAAGTTGTCCCTATTTTTTGGACCTTTGTCCCACTTTTATTTATGGCTTTGTCCAGCTTTGTTGGTCTAAGAGGTTGAGAGCTATGCATACATTACAAAAACCTGTAAGAAAGCAGTACAATTTACAAAAGAGCATCACAATCACTCAACTATGCACCCTGGGAATCAGAAAAAAAGATTTATGTATCCCTGAATGCAAAAGAGAAAAAAAAACTGAGGGATATGACAGTTATTATCTTTTGCACAGGATGTTATGTGTGGGGGGTTGGAGGCCTAGGCTGACAGAAAAGGTAGTGAGTGTGTGTGGGTAATAAAGACAGACTGGAAGACATTTGGATATGGTATCAAATGGCCACTGACACAGAATGAGCTATGAGCTTCACAAATGACTCCATGTAACTGTTGTGTGTGTGTGTGTGTGTGTGTGTGTGTGTGTGTGTGTGTGTGTGTGTGTGTGTGTGTGTGTGTGTGTGTGCACATGTGTGTGTGTGTGTGTGTGTGTGTGTGTGTGTGTGTGTGTGTGTGTGTCTGTATGGGAATGGGTAGTCAAGGGGAAATGTAATGTATGTGTGTCTGTAAAAACACAGCCAAGCTCTGTACTAGTTCTATGTCCTGGTATGTTGGACAGGTGTGATCCATGCATAGTAAAAGCAACAGTTCATCATCGTTATCCTTGTCTGCAAGAACTCTGCCATGAGTTGCACTGATGTGTCCATGCCCACAGTCAGATGCACTGCTACTACCTGAACATGACTGATGTCTGCTGGATGAGCTGTCCTCACAAGTATGCACAGGTCCACAAACACATGGCCTACCATGTCTGGGTGTGGACACCTCAATCTCTGATGGAGCAGTTGAACTAGTGTCACTATGGGAGTATTATCTGACACAGCTACATTGGCAAACATCAGATGATGATTCTGACCTACGTTCACGTGGATGATGTTGCCTTCCCAGCAGATGTTCCATTATAGACACTGCCCATTCCATCATGTCATTCATCCAATCCATTGAATCAGCAGTACAGCAGAGGCAGTCATGCATGCCAGCCTGTTCCACATCTACTACTCTAAGCATTTGCTCACAGGCCCTATTGGAACATGCCTGGGTCTCTATGATGGCCCAAAACATACATCAAGTGGCACATAAAGACACAACAGGATCGGGTAGAAGATGGAGACCAGGCCTCCTCTGTGCACTCTTAACAAACCTCCTGCATGGCACCTCACCCATACTTTGGTTATGGACAGAGTCAGCCAGCACTGAAGCCACAGTAACCAAACTACCCTGATCAAGACAGTGACGCGCCACCTGTCCAATATCTGAAAGCTCACTAGAATAAATATGCATAGGCCTACTGGCTATGTCTGATGGAAATACAGAGGATGGCTGAATGTCAATCTCTTCACCCCTCAACTGTGCCTCTGTTTGGCCACTGCCATCATCAGAGTCTGCCAATTCTCTGACTTCAGGTGGTAAGAGTTCTAAACTTTCACTTTCAGGATCACATGTGATAATAAGCAACAGACACAGGAAATAAATTAATACTTACACTACAATTTAATATATGCTAACATGCTAACACTGGTGCCATTTTTACAGATGATACAGCGATACACACACGCTCATGACACCCACCTCACACATATGGATAAATGCATATTTCTTACAAATGTTTGTCAATACTCAAATAAAAATGTTTGACTTACCATGTGCAGATGACTCCATACTTGCTCAGGAGGATAGTCCTGGAAGACATTAAGCAAAAGGTAAGGACACAATCATCACAATTCCAATAACACAGGGGGACCAAATTTTTGCATTTATATGCCGATTAACAATACTTTTAACTGAAACTTGGCTGACCCATCCACCCAACGCCCATGTGTAATAAACAAAAATGTGTTGTTAATTGTTTCAGTTTATCAATAGGTTCAGTTCCCCTAAAAATTACAAATTAAAACAATAATGAATTATTACTTATAATATTTTACTATACAATAAATGTTATAAATTGACATATGTGAGCTTACCTGGAAGCTCATCCTGGGACATACTTGTCCTCCCAGAAACATCAGCACTAACATCAATCACATGCTGTTATGCACTTTCCACTGAGTTCTCTGGATCTCTGATAGTGGACAGGAACTCTTCATTTGGAGTCAATAGTGTATCTGTAGCAGCCACTCCCTCCCAAAACCAGCTGTAGACAGGCAACTGCAGCTGTTCTCCTTTGGACTGATGAAATCATATCAATGGCCGTATGATGCACCTGGTCATAACTCATGCAGTTCCCCCTTACAGAATTGATGTAATTAACTATCTGGTTCCAAATCTGCATACTTTCAGACATATCCCCATCTCCTCTCTCAAGCAGAAAGACACTGTGTCCCCTAAATTCTTGGACAATGACATTAGTTTTGAAGTCACAGAAAGGGGGTTTATGGGGTTTGGGACACTGGGATGCTATAATCCTAGATGACATAAGACAGAAAAGGATACAATGCATAAATATCACAGAAATACAAGAAATACACATGTATTATATTTTCAATATTTCTCACTGGAATAACACAGTTCAGATATTAAAATATATGGTTACATGGTTGTAACATATCACAGTTACATACACCAAGATTTAATCCAAAACAAGTAATAACAAGAGCAAACCTCTTTAAATCATTTGTTGCGGCAATGCAAATAATGGAACTTTGCACCCTCACTCCCAAAACAAAAGGCAAATGACAGTTTGTGCCAAGCAAGCAATAATGAATTAGTCAAATGTTATAAGTGCTTTCCATAACAATTCTCACAAAATGTGTACACATTTACAACAGAAAAGTAATTTTATACAATTATCAGTCATCTCTCCCTGTGTCCTGCACTCCCCTAAAGGTGTCTCTGGGGCATCTTAGAAGACTAACACCCCTGTGTCATTGACAATATAACATATTTACATTTCACTGAAATAACATACAAGAGTGTAAGATAACCAGTTGTAACAATAACACTTGTAATGAAAGTTAATAAGGCTATTTATCTGAGAAAGTAAAATTCCCTGACAAGAATGCCTATGCCAACAGAGAACTTCTATGAAGTGCATACAGATAAAAGTTCCATTTTCTAATGCTATATATAAAATATTTTCCTTGCAACATGTAAACAAATCTAGTATGTAATTGAAAAATCAAACCATACCTTATCAATATCAGAAGTCTTCTATGCAGATCACCTTCAGTTGCCATAGCTTCAAGGTTACCTTTTTATAATGTAGATTCAGGCCTGTGAGCACAATGAATATGCAAATGAGGTGTTGACTCATTAAAATGGCTGAGTCCCATAGTTTTCACTATATGTAACAGGTGTAAAAACATAGCGTAAGGACCGCCTCAGTGTTAGTTGCTAATGAATTGCAACTGTGAATGATTACTGGTAGGGAGAAGGAAAACACAACAGCATTTCAGACTCCCTTACCTGCAAGGGTGTGTCACCCAGGTTACATTCGCAAAGTGTAGAAGTAATTGTATCAAGCTTTTAAATGGAAGTGAGCAGCACACATTTCTCAGTTTTTGTTTGCTAATTGCCAAACTCCCTTGCATTTATTGAAAACTGTATATTTTTGTCATGTAATAATCGCATGCATTTTAAGGACTGCATGTCTGAGATTACAGCACAGATAATAGAAGAATGAGCACAATACAAAGAGAAGACAGAGCTACATTGCTGCAAACAATACTCATAAATGGTTGTGTGATCAGTCATTGAACTAAATATGTAATTAACACACGCACAAACAATTGAGAGTGTACAAGTGTTATCTGTCTTGTTAATACTGTGAATGAAATGGGACTTGCTTGCATGCACAATATTTTTCATTCCTGCTACAAAGCTGTTTCTGTGGCAAAGAGGGGTAAGTTTCCCTTACTGTCTTTTGCATGTTCATTAGTCTGACAGTTGAAATCCAGAGATGTGTAAAAATGTGTAATGCCTGCTGAAATATACTTTGCAATGTTGTTTTTTTTATATTAATATTTGTGTGGTGCATGGCATAGAGCAAATGCAGTGAAACTGATAAATAAATTAAATTTCATGTAATTAACTTATATGATAAAGATTGCATAAATTTCACCTGTGAATCAAGTGCATGCGTAGCACACCTGATAAATGCAATGAAGCACAAAGTACGTGTTATATTTAGATTATAGTTCGAACACTTGCAGACAAGCAGAGAGGAGACAATTTCAAAATGGATACATTCTATCACATGTGGTTTGCCATCGGGTGTTGTGTATTGCTCAGCACACATACATAGTAATACATGTGAAAATATACAGCTGCTGCCTAGTTGTCTCTATTGCAGCAGTTGTAAATTATGGGTTATAATACAGGTTAACCTGGGTTCTAATCCAGCAAAAAACAAGCTTTTGTTACTGATGTTTGACTTTGCTTTATATATAAATTAACATTAGAAAAATAATTGCACATAGAATAACTGTCTATAGCAGGTGCACTGAGCATAAACAAGTTATCAGAGATATATTACATGTGTAACTGTAGATATCAGTACAATTATGGTTCAAATTACACAATTATTTTCAGAGCTTTCATGTCATATACATACATGCTTAAACATTCAACTTTTTATACTTATAAATACTGAATAAGTCTGACATACAAAATCTCAGTTGTAATGGACACTCTGAACAGTAATGACTGTAAAAAAATACACTTGTAGTCCAACCTTCCCTGTGGCAACTGGTACAAATTAATGCTCATACCACAGGTGAGCCAGGGTTCTAATCTAGAACATTCCCAATTTTATTAATGCTTGTCCACTCAGTTTAAAAAAAATATAAAACAATGTAAACATAATTATAAATAACAATAGGCATGCATAGCACTGGAACTCATATGAATTATATACTGGCAATTATGTTTCTGTAATTGTAATTGTCTTTTCTGGCCTTGGATGGACTTTAGACTTCAATGATACTCATAAACACATGAATGTATAAACCAGGACCTTGTCAGGTCGCACACATACATGGTTAATCTTTTACTTTGTCACGTGTATTTGTAAATAATTAATGAGCATACCTGACAATTACTTCTTCTTTGGCAAGGATAAAAAAACAGCTATACAAAATAATACATTTTGCCTACTTTTCATTGGTTTGAATCCGGAATTGTACAAATTAATTTCATCTTTGTGTAAAGCCACACAATAAAGTCAGGTCATAAAATGTATGCCCCAACACGTGTCTGCAAAATGAAATTAAATAATTACAGCAGCAACCAACCCATAAACTAATTGGCTATACAACATTACTATCTTTGTTGGTGTGATAGTCCAAATTCATGCAATATTCTATCCATGTTCATTTTACACTGCTGAAGTAGCAGATAGTTACAGTTCTTTCCTAATTCCCTCATGCACATTCCTATATTGCTTCTCCTTTGTTCTTTCCCCTGATTGCCCCCCCCCCATTTCATCACTTTCCTATCTACCCCATTTTTATAGCTTTAATCTGGTCAAAAAATAGAATCACACATAAAAACCAAATGGCAGAAATGGTCCCTAATGAAGCTCTTCACTTTTTGTCCTCTATGTTTGTGTGGAATGTGGCATTGCGCACCAATGCCAATGTGTGGTTAACTCCGTGCAATGCTGCTTAAACTTGCTTTGCTATGGAATACAAAGTTAAAACAGAATAAGAACACTCATATCAAAATGCCAACTATTTATTTAGACTGACAAATGTATAGATTTGTAAATTCATATGTGCACTGTTGACACAAATCAATTTTGTTACTGTTTGCTTTTATGCAGTACTTCACTGTTGTCGTTCCCTTTCAAATTTGATAAAATTATCACATTTAATTATTTAGTGACATCCTGAACACATATGTAAAAAATTTAGATTGACCAGGATTTGAATCCTGTATCATATGTGCTCAAAATAACAGCTTACTGATATTGCACCTGCTGCCATAGACTCAGGTAGGCAGTAGTTGTTTTTTCTTCCATTTGGTATTGTCCAACATGCTGGCTACCACACCTCTCCATGTAACGTGTTTGCGGGGATGAAAGCAAACCAACAGAAATCCCAGAATTGTTTGAATGATGTGGAGAACTGTTTTTGCTCATTGCTTAACTATGCACAAATGGAGAAAGCAAAATAAATTATTTTATAATGTTAAACAATTTATGACACATTTCCCATATGAACTAATTATGCACACCTGAGTATCTGTTAGCTGTTGATACCATAACTAGTATGTGCAAGTACTTTTCAAGTTCAAGAGTCCTGAGATGTGTATCTTATATGAGCAAACACTTTGCTGTCGATCACGCAAACTAGCTACTTGGTGGTGTGCTATGGAAAGTGCTTATTAACATGCATTATTTATATTCACTGTCCAGTTACTTTTCATCTCATTAAAATCCATATAAAAACATAACATAAGGGAATGCACTTTTGAATAATTAAACACATATTTACACTGAGTCAAGAGTTGCCAGCACCCATGCACTTAAAACTTGGTATGTCAGTAGTATTTCACAAATGTCAAGTACTCTACCAAAATAAATAGAAAACCTGCATTGTTGCACACTGTGTACTACTTTATAATGACAATAGACATTCAGATTGTCTTATACATGTATTAATGTGGACAGCAATTCATCACAAATACCCAGTTGCATCCATGCTGGTCACAAAAAATTGTATGTGTCTGTATGTGACTATAACTGTGTAATGTACACAAAATCCTGAGAAACAGCTGCATATGTCTCAGTTCTGCTACATGCATTCCTGACAGCTTTTAGCATCTAGGTTGACAATCTGTCATATAAAATATAGTGGAACATTGGAAACACAGCAGGAAATAGTATATCCACAATTTGCACACCACTCCCATAGCAAAATATGTTATCCACATCATATAATGATGATGGCATTGTCTTTAAGACCACTATGACAAGGCAAAAACATAATAATGCAGGGTTGTTGCAATCATTAAGTAACTGTATTTTGCAGATGTAAACCAAATATTTATATGTGTTAAATTACCACAGTAGCCACATTATGTGTATCTCTATGCATGTGTAAGTGTGTGTGCATAGTCAGGGGGACATCAGTCTGTATCCTACTATCAGCATTACAGTCCCATGGAGTACAAATATTTGAAACCCACATATGGCTACCTATCCATTTCAGATAGGTCTCCCAACATCATCTTTCCAACATGCCTTGATTATTTCATCCACCATAAATTGTTCAGCAGCCTTAAACAAGTCAGATTTGTGCCTTGGTACTTGCATTAAGTACTGAGTTTTCCCATTGGTGTACTAGTAAGGAAGGGATTCTAATCTCACTGCAGTCAACTGGTGTATGTGCATCTAGAGAACTATAAGTGAGTATCCTGTCATCAGCAATCCAGTCCCATGGAGTACAAATACTTTGACACTCAGATATGGCTACCCATCCATTTCAGACAGGCATCCCAACATTGTCTATCAAACATGCCATGATGATGTCATCCACTATAATTGTCCAGTCGCTTTGTAAAAGTCAGACTTGTGCTGTGGTGTTTGTGTTACTTACTGAGTTTCCTAATGTAATCTGATTGTAATCTCACTGCTGTCAACTGGTGTGTATGTCTGTAGTCAGGATAGCATGTGCATGTATACTATTGTCAGCAATACAGTTCCATGAAGGAAAATGTATTGACAGTTGTACATGCCTGCACATCCATTTCATACACACATAGCATTTTCTCACAAACATACACTACTGCTGTCATCAGCTATAACGTGTTGTTGCACGTCTGTTAAGTACTGTGTTTTGGAAATTGCTAGGTAGGGGTTCTATTTTCACTGCAGTCAATTACTGTTTGTGTGTGTGTGTGTGTGTGTGTGTGTGTGTGTGTGTGTGTGTGTGTGTGTGTGTGTATGTGTGTGTGCTCATTTGGTTGATATTCAAGAGACCATTTTTGACCAGGATGTATGACACTGCTACTACCATCTTCTTCTCACCAGACACTGCTGATATTAGCAGCTATAAAGTGTTGTCAGATACTCTAAAATCCAGACTTGTGCTGTGGAGCTTGGATTAAGTACTGTGCTTAGGTTGGGGTTCTATTCTTACTGTGTTCAATTGCTGTGTATTTGTCTGTGTGCCAATGAATAGACCAGAATGTGAGGCACTGCTACTACCATTTTCTTCTCACTAGACACTGCTGATGTCATCACCTATAAAGTGTTGTTGGAAACTATAAAAACCAGACTTGTGCTGTGGTGCTTGCAGTAAATACTGTGCTTAAGATATAGTTCAGTACGGGATCTATTCTCGCTGCAGTCAACTGGTTTGTGTGTGCATTCCGCAATCAGTATGGTCCCAATTTTAGAACAATATGTGAGTTCACAGCTTTATCAGACCCTCCTCCAAACATCTTCTTGTAACAGATACTGATGATGTCATAATATATAACAAGCACTCTGACAGTACTCAAGTCACACCTGTGCTGTGGCATTAACATTAACTACTGAGTGTTCAAGCTACTTTACCTATATATATAAAAGAGTTCTAACAACAAGCAGCTTGAGTGATTATATATCTAAATACTTCTTTTGAGACAATTTTACACAGTCATGTGAATCCACATATATGTCAGACGCTTCTCTCAACAAGTTTATCTCAGCATACAATGATGCTATCATACTCCATAAAGTGTAATCTGACAGTGTTAAAGTCAAAATATGTGGTGGTGCTACTGTTATATTGCATGGCAGTCATTGTCTATACCTACACAGGTATAATGTTCAAATCAGGCCCAGTCTAATGGCGTGTGTGTGTGTGTGTGTGTGTGTGTGTGTGTGTGTGTGTGTGTGTGTGTGTGTGTGTGTGTGTGTGTGTGTGTGTGTGTGTGTGTGTGTGTGTGTGTGTGTGTGTGCTGTCTGTGATATATTATAGCCATTGTATGATCTTTGAATCACTGCTCATTCCACTATCACTTAAGAGAATCTTTCATGCAGACCCATGCATCTACCATCCTCCTTTTTCTTTTGAACATATGACATCCTTCCTGCAGAGGAGTGGAGGGTGTCTTCATGTCAAATATGCATACACACATCATGAAGCAGAGTCCTTCCATGAGCCTCTGCAAGCCTTCTCCAGACCACTACATGTGGGTTTACTAATTCTGTCATGGTGTGGTGATCATGTCCCATATGGACAGTGGCAATATGTAATGCAATCCAAAAAAATGCACAGATATGCACAATAGTGTTACTATCTTCAATAATAATAGATATAGGCAGTTAGTTTTAAATTGTATAATAATGACTAGGATAGTTTTAAATGGTATAATAATGACTAGGATTTTATGTGATGTTGGCCGTTAGCCTAATAATGTCCTATGACCCTATGAACAGTTGACATTTCAGTGTTGCTGTCATTGACGTGCTATATTGAGGTGTAGATGTACAGTATGGCCAGAAGAAGGTATTATAATTTGTGATGTGAGTTAATGTATTGATGGCCACTGCTGCTATTTCATTACATTCATGCAAGTGTGGATTGTGACATATATATGCCACGCTAACCTGTCAGCTAGCCAGGCTTGCTCTTAATTTCAGCTACAGCTGTATTAGTGTCCCTCTTAACACCTTCAAAAGATGTCAATTTTTGAAGAAGGTGTACTTGATTACCCTCATAGATTACTGACAAATCATAACAGTTGTACAAGTGTGCTCTTACAGAACTATCTATAATAACTCGCAATCACATATTTTATGTTAATGATACAGACTAATGTTGGTATTATTTTGATATTGTCCAGGTTTGTGTGTGCTTCTGTATACTGTTGTCCTTCTCTCTACTAGAAGGTGTAGATATATGTGCAGTCACAGAAACCTGGTTTAAGACCTCAGAGACTACCCTGGCTCTGCAAGGCTACAATGCCTTCCACACCTTTAGACCACAAAATGAATGTGTAAAAAACAAAGAAAGTGGTGTCTCAGTCTATATTAGAGATAAATTCACCTCCCTTCTAGTTAGACTGGACAACTCTATAGAGTTACTCCAGGTCCATTTTATAGTGGGTAAGATCCCCATTCAAGTTCTAGCCTGTTATACATCCATCTATGGGTCATGATACCCATGAAGCATACTTTAACCTAAAGACAATCAAAATTTTACTGAACACACTGGTTATGGAGGATTTCAATTATCACACCACCAACTGGGAAACCTACTCTAGCCTAAACTTGTTAGCACAAAAGTTCCCTGACTTTGTGAATTCAAATGCCTTTGAGCAAACTGTCCATACTCTGATAAGAGAAACAAACATTCTAGATCTTGTCCTCACCAACATGTCAAACAGGTGCAATGCTACAACTGTTGGATCCTCATTAGTTAAAACTGACCATAAATCAGTCTCCTCTGAACTGACACTAACACCAGAACTCACAAAGGGTGAAATCAGAGTAACAAATTTCACCAAGGAAAATTATTCTCCCTAAGGTGAAGATATAAATGCATTCCAAGGCCCACCCCAAGCTGATAGTGGTAACTACACCAAAGCTTCCATCAATGCCCTGGACAATCACTTGCAGCATGAACAAACTCTACAATAAATGCAAAAAGTTACTGTCCAAGAAAAGAAAGACAAGGACCCAACAATGGAAAAGCACCCTCCTCAGCCTTAAAAGGCAAATAGGCCAACTTGTTAAATCTTTCAAGAGCTCCTTTGAGAGAAATGTAGCAAGTACTGCCAAGTATAAGCATAAGGCCTTTTACAGCTATGTACTTAAATTAAAGAGCAGGACCCAAAAATATGCAGAACTGGTGGCCAATGGTATCACGCACACTGACCCCTCAGAGATAGCAAATTTGCTAGTGGATAGGTTTCGTGATAGGGCCTAACATCCAACAAACCCTCCCCCAAACCCCTCCCCCACCTTATATATCTGAAGAACAAGTTCTCAAAGCCCTGTCCAAGGAAAAGAACATGTTCTCTATGGGACCAGATGACATCCCAGGCTGTCTTCCAAACAGGCTAAAACATGAACTTGTATCACCACTAAGTACCCTTTTCACTCATAGCCTAACCACGGGCTTTGTTCCTGCAGAATGGAGAACAGCTACAGTTATTCCCTTCCACAAAGGTGGCCTAGCAACAGAACCAGGGAGTTACAGACCCTTAAGCCTGACCTGCCTCATCTGTAAGGCCATGGAACATATTATTACGGCACTCATAAATAAAGACATAGGTGACCTCCAAACCCTGGATACTACCCAACTCATCTTCGTGAAGGGCAGATCCTGCCTGTTAAATCTGGTGGATTTCTTTGAAAGTGTGACTAGGTCCATTGATGAGGCTAAATCTGTGCACACAGTATACCTTGACTTGGCAAAGGTGTTCGACACAATTCCACATTTAGGCATTATTGATAAATTTAGCAAATTGAATGTAAATCCCTTCACTGTAAGATGGGTTGCAAACTGGCTCACAAACCAGACACACACTATCAAAGTGGGTGACTCCACATCAGTCAGCAGACTTGTTACCGGCAGAGTGTTACAGGGGTCAGTGCTGGGGCCCCTACTGTTTGGCATATACTTCACAGAAGTTTAGGTCAAAACTAAAGGGTTGTGGCTAACCAAGTTTGCAGATGACTGCAAACAAGGTGCAATCATTGAATCCCCTAATGATGTCAGTATACTCTAGGAGGGTCTCACACAGACCAATGACTCTTTTATTAGTCATGGACTCAAATTGAATGCAAAGAAATGCATCATCATTCCCTTCAGCACAAACACTGTCCCTTTACACTATCAGATCAACAACAATACCTTAAGTACCCAAGAATTGATAAAGGACCTATGAATACAGGTTGACCGCAACCTTAACTTCAACCATCATGTGTCTACCATTGTAAGGAAAACTTTCTATGTAGCTCACTTGATTAGTAAAGGCATTGCCTCAAGAGCAAAACAAGTTATAGCTCCCCTATACTCGGCACTTATCCGGCCCATAATTGAGTATAACGCCCTATTCCATATGCACTGTACTAAGCACCTGCAGCAATTAGAGAGACCTCAGAGGATTCTAACAAAGAAGATTAAGGGTCTCCAGAATATGCCTTACATAGACCGAATGAAGTCCCTGTCACTATACTCTGTATTGTATAAACTTCTTAAAGGAGACTTATGCCTGACCTACAGAGCAACCCAAGGCCCAAACCTAATGAACTCACTGCATGTCCGTATATCAAATGGGTCTAGGGCTACCCATTCCAGGGACTTAAATATGGCCTTCAACTTAAATAGGACATGCTGGAGGGACAGATTTATCTCCCAGTGACTTCTCACATCTTTGGAATAGGCTACCAATTCATGTGAAACAGAGCACATCTATGACACTGTACAAGATGCACCTGGACGAGTGGATGGGGCACCATAAATTCTTACTGGGGATAGCTCCCACAACCCTCCTGGACATGGGTAGTCATCACTAAATGCAGTCTTGGGTATTGACTAGCACTTCTATGGTATTACATTGGGTTGAAACGGCTAGGCTTAAAATCACCTCCGGCTTGATAGCCTAGTGTTCTCTTATGATCCTAGGATCCTATGATCCTATGAACCTGTTGCTATGTGTCCCACTTGGTTGACACCTATGCTGACATTACATTCATATTCAGGCAACTCATTTTGCACAGCTTCACGATATATACCTAGCCCATTTTGTATATACCATCCTTAATAAAAATCCTCTCCAGTGACCATGTCAAGATGCATCTATCATGAAAAATCTTTTCCATTGATATGTGACCTTGTGTGACATTCACATAATATACAATAACTGCATGATGATATAACTACATCCACACAGGAGGTGTAAACAGCAGTATGCACTGTATCATGTAGATATGTGATTACTGTTTATGCTATAACTGCCTTGTCTTTGTAGTGTGCGTACATTGACATGCTGTCATCTGCGGTACATTACCATGTTTCACCTGTCTTCTTCCCCTATATTTATTTCTCCAATTCATGCGTGTGTCCCTTTTCAATGCACACACTTCCTCTCAATACTTATTTCGAATGCAGTCTATGTACCCTTGCTGATCCCTAGCAAAACCTCTATTCAGTATGCATGAATCAGGTTTACACACTACTCTGCAATCGCTATACCTTCATAAATGTGTTAGAACTGTATACACTGCTTTATATTAAACCCTGGTAGTCATTCTGACTTTCTACACAATCCCACAGACCTAGTTTACCTGTAGTTAAACAGGTTAGCATGTCTGAAGGTGTCTGTGCTGCTTTACATGGGTTTCTGTCCAGCAACACTGTTGCTGGCCAGAAAACCGCGCTTCTATATGTGTAAGCCCGATGTGCGGGTGCTGCTGCTTATTGCGCTAACACATAAACTCCATCTAGGCTTCATGCTAAGCCTACACAGACTTTATTGAATCCCCAAGACCATCTAATATCCAGTATATACAGAGATAACTTTTCAATAAGTATAAACAACCAACAAATGTATAGGACACCAGATCAGAAACTAAAAAAATATATAAACTATAAAAAATGCCAGCTCTGTAAAAAGACTCTAAACATTTATTCAAAAAATACTGCAGCATTTTTGTTGAAGAAATGGTTAATGTCTATTTCCAGAGTTGAGCGTATTTTATAATTTCCATAACTTTTCTTAGTATCACAAAGCCCATTTTTAAAAAAGCTCTGAAACAATCACACTGTTGAAAAAAACACTGATTTGCTTTTTGAGTTTGAAACCTCACTTCAGTGTTGAGAACATGCTATGCTAGAAATAAATCCCAGTATTGTGGGTGCTAAGTTTGCCTGGATTCATTATAAAAATAATCCTGCTTGAAATTTCCAAATAATATGAATGAATAAGCTGCCTGTGGGTAATAACAAAATGCTAACCAAATATAAGCTTTATGATCTAAGGACAATTTGCCCTTTTTTCAAATCTGTGTGTGTGTAATGCTGCAAAGGTGCACATAATCTTCTTTAATGTATGTCACAGACTAGCATATGATATGCCTTATGTGCATCAAATCTTATTGTGTGACATTTTTGTTCATGCAGTTTATACATAGAATGCTGACAGACAAGATTTCAACATATGCTAAGACAATAACTGAAACTGTATTACCGTATACTGTATTAATTTTGGCTGTCAGTAAGTGGGAAGTGTCGGTAGTTTACTGACAAGGCTGGAGGTGTTTACTTTGATGTGCTTGTTTGCTTATTTTGCTGGTTGCTCAAACATTTTTGTTTGAGGTGTTATTTACGCGTACTGTAATTACTGCAGAGGTGCACTTAGGCTCAACATATATCTTGTAAAGTTCTTTTGAAATGTACATAATGGAAGGAGAGAACAATTTATGAATAATCATTATTTCTCTAAATTAGAGCAATCTCAGTGTGAGAAAATCTAGATAAGAGGGGCATATATCTGTCTTCAGTTTTAACATATTTGCATAAATTCCTATGCATCTATAGTAATGGTTTAGAGATTATATACACCTGAGCTCACAGGGTGTATGAACAACTGCATGAGATTTATTGCTGAACTCATTTATTTCAATCCAGCAGTGGTTATGAGGATATTGAATAGCTTCTTCCTTGAATGAGACTGAGCATTTTTGAACTACTTTTCAGAACATTCAAAAAAAAAAGTTACTTGAGGGAATGAGCCATAATGAACAATTGCAAATGTCAATAAGAGGCAATGTAGAGTGAAAATTTATGAAGCAACAAAATTTAGTCTTATTGGTGTGAATGGAAGAAGACATGGTCTGGTATGATTAGAGTTCACAAGATGTGGGAGACATCCACTACCTATCACCACTCAAATAGTATAACCCTTTATAAAAAGATTAGTGGGTGCTGCCATCTGAGAGTTATACATGATTTCATAAAGTAAACTGGGTCCTACTGATGATATTCATGTAATAAATACCACAGGTGTGATTCAGCAGGGATATGCAGACGGCTTACTTCATCTGAGTTGCAGTTACTGTATCCCGTGCTTTGGAATTTATTCTGGTTGTTGGGACAAAAGAAAGCATCCTGGTTGCTCATGAATCTGCAATAATTGCAGAAAGGTGGGCTGCATTGATGGGTGCAGTAACTGCAATTCTGTTATAGTTGTTTAAAGAGCACAATACAAGCTTTGTCTGGCTTTTTATGTAGGAAAGACTATCAATAAGTTACCGAAAGGGATAACACATCTCTGTACCAGACATACACCAAGGCACCCCTACCAACTCCTTGGCCAAGCACGCTAAGGAAAACGTTGCACACAAAACCTTTACTTTTCTTATCATTCGTAGGATCCACTTGAAGACCTGGATGGCAATAGAAATGACAGACTAAAGGAGAAGGAATTTGAATGGTGGATTCAAATGAGAGCAGGAAAACCACCAGGCCTGAATTTCTCATTTTCTCTTAAATGTGTACTGAACCTTAAGAAATTAGATGACTGCAACTTTTAATGAGCTTGAGAGAATAACCAGTGTATATATGTGTTGTGTGTGTGTCATAAGGGTGAAAACCCATAAGAACAAATCTGACATGACCAAGACAAACTCAATGAAACTGCAGAAGATCAACAATTTAAAAACCCCAAATCCTACGCTACTTACGTGTAAGATAGCGCAATTTCGGAGTTGGTATATTTAAGTTGTGGAGGAGGAGAGAAAAGCAAAATCAAAGGAATTAAAATATTTGCCATCTTTTATATCTTACTTGTGGTTAAATCGGCAAACAAGATATGTTTACAATACAATGTTTATGTACAGTTTCTTTCAGTTCATACAGTATTATGAGAAGTGTCAGTTGTGGAAGGCTGTGATTGTGGTGTAGGCTGAGATATTTTACAATTTAAGTTTACCAGAAGGTTTTTACTTTGTTTTTAATAAGAAAGTAGGTGGCTGTATTGGTCAGAAACATCCTGGGAGATGTTTCCAATTATGTGTGATTCGTTTTTTTAAATTGTTGATTGTCTGCAGTTATATCGAATTCATCTCGGTCATGCCAGATGTGTTCTTATGGGTTTTTGCTCTTATGAAGTAGACC
Organism: Protopterus annectens; assembly: GCF_019279795.1. Taxonomy (NCBI): domain Eukaryota; kingdom Metazoa; phylum Chordata; order Ceratodontiformes; family Protopteridae; genus Protopterus; species Protopterus annectens. Next base: position 703,760,098 of record NC_056731.1, read on the forward strand.
CATATATGTATGTATGTATGTGTGTATGTATATATATATATATATATATATATATATATATATATATATATACACACACACATATATATATATGTATAGATATACATATACACATATATATATGTATATGTGTATACATATATATATGTATATGTGTGTATGCATCTATATATATATATATATATATATATATATATATATATATATATATATATATATATATACACACACACACACACACACACACACACACACACACACACACACACACACATATGTGTGTGTTGTATATATGTGTTATATATACGTGCATATCTACATACCTCTCTCTATAAATATATATATATTTTGTATATATTAGTAACCTGGATCAGCTGTTCTATAAAAAAGAAAAAGAAGAAAAAAAAGTCAAAGATAAAAACCCCAACAGCCTAAACAAGTGGTATCTCATTTTTGACTAAATAACTACCAAGCCTAAATCTAATATGTTAGATTAACAAAACCTGCTGGACAGACAGGTCTGTCTCCCAGAGGCTGCTCCATCTCTGGAATACACTTTCTATACATGTCAACTAGAGTACCTAGCTGACCTTCTTCAAGTGCAACCTTGATGAGTGGATGGGAAACCACAAATTTGTCCCGAGGTTCCACCTGTATCCCTCATTGATAGGGGTGACAGGTGATGGCTGAGGTTTCTTTTTTGGGAATAAACTGTTGGCTAGGCTTGTAAGGGCCCCAGGGCCATTAACCTAGTAACCTCCTATGATCCTATGATCCTATGAAGTGAGCTACATGTTGCCAAAAACCCTGGATTATTAGCAATATCTAACTAACTGCAGATTAACACATTTAACACTGCGACTATCAGCTATAGGAATCAACACATGAATGTACATCCATAAATTTCAAGTGGTTAATGACTAGGGCTATACTCTTTTTTCAGAAGAGGCTTTTAAAATTCCAAGGACTGAGCTATTTTTAGATTCACAACTGCTTTTATTATATTTTAATTGTTTTATCCTAATTTCACTACACTTATTTATTTTCACCATTTCCTAAAGAAATTGCTGAAGTTCTTACAATGCTTAGATTGTAAGTATTTTAATAGTCTGAATACATCAATAAACATATGAATCAATATTGGTCAGTCATGCTCAGTTTATTTTACAGTCATTTTTAAAATGAAAAACATTGCTGTTTTGCACAGGAATCGAAGTAGCATTCATAGCTTATTAATTTGTAGCCCAAGTTATTAACATGAGCAAAGTAAGCACTAGCATCTTATTAGTTTGCCAAGATATTTATACTACTGAACAAAGACGATTACCTCCATACCTCATGAAATATTACAATGGACACTTATCTATGATATTCAGTTTAATACTGTTTTAAGCAGCATGAATGTCCAAAACAACAAACTACTGACTTTATATTTATGTACATCAGTGTTGCTGTAGACAAAAATCTCTCATTACGACTGTCAGATCTTTCACTCAAAGCATCTATTAAGTAACATGTTTTTTAATAAAGTCTCATGTACGTTTTTCCTGTCATCACTACTGGAAATGAACTACTAGCATGAGCCATATACAGCAGAAAGGTACTGCCATCTTTATGAAACATGGCAGACTGATCGAAAACACAAGTAAACTGAAAATTAAATGTAAATGCTTATAATTTAGTATCTCTCTTGTCAGAAATGATGGCTTTTATTTACAGCTGGAATCCAAAGCTCTTCAGGGTCAGGATGATATGTGCCATTTCCAGGCTTAGTACACAGCCTGATGGAGTTGATTAATTTCTTGGAAATAAGCTTTGTCTTCTCCAGCTCACTGAACAACTTCATTTCAGCTGATGAGTTCAAGTAGAGGTCAGAACAATCCCCTTTCCTGACAGTCCCACAAAACAGAAATTAATATTATGACATAGCATAAAAACAGCTATAACTACACAGAAGACAGTCCACAAAAGTTCATGTAGCCGGCTGAAGATTTGCACTTATGCCAGTTCACATGAAATCCATTTTCATTTAAGAAGAGTACATTTTCACAGTAGCAGTGTAGAAGCGTTGAAAATGACTGATGTCAATCTTTTCCCTCAACTGCTATGTGACAAAAATGAAAGAAAACTATTTAAAGTTAAAGATGTAACATGGTTGCTATAAAACTATCAGCCCAAAAAAAATAGGAATAAATTCAAGCTGAAAAGTTATGAATAAATGCAAATTACTCAGTTAAGCTTTCATAGATATATATTTTCATTCTATAACTATGGTAAATCAAAATAGTCACCCCATAATCTGAATATTGGTATTTGTATATTAAATTTATGTAACAACGATGACAGTCAGATGATCAGCATATGTTAATGACAACTGATTTTTTTATGCTTTAGAAAAATTATTATATTAATGACAAAAATAGCTATGTGAATCAGTCCATGAGTTATTCTTTGACATTTTAAGCAGGGTTAATTACCTCTGATTATATATATGCCTTACTATGTTTGATCTGCATTAAAGGTCATTACTAGAGTTAAAGCAGCTACATGCAGTGAATGCATTCATTTGAAAGAAATCCATTTAGAAAGCAAAGTAAGAAACAAGTGTTTAATTATTCACTGGAAGTGAATGGCCCCCTTAGTTAAATGTTATAACAATTTTTAAATCAAGCTTTATTAGTTTTGATAGCATGCAGTGAGTAATCTTCACACCAAAGGAATAGCATTTATTTTGAATATAATGGCATGCAATAAAATAAGCAATCAAATTATTTGTCTAATATTCCACATTTAATGGAGGATTTCAACAAGTATCCATAATCCCTAAAGGTGTAAGTCTGTCATGTCCCTTTCCCCTATTAATTCTTATGTTAAATCACTTCTAACATTTTGTACTTGACATCTATTACCGTAAGCTCCTAAGACCAAATGATAATTGCTACATTTAAACCATTTCATGGTTTTGTTTAATGAACTCAAAATCTGAAGTGAAAAGAAATGAATGAATATATGTATTTTTAAAAAAGTTTAATGTAGCAAATTATGTCCTGTCCTGCCTGAATTTTACAAGTATATCTAATCTCACATTGTATAAACTACGCATTCCACCACATTCCATTTCAAAATGTAAGAACAAAATAGTCTCAGGACACTAAGTGTTATATTTCATTTTGAAGAATGCATTTGACAGAAGTAGGAAAATATTTAATATAACATTTAGCGCAGTAATGTAGAGTGATAAAACTTGGACTATGGGATGGCCCAGATGACCTGAGTTGCCATTGCTTTATTTGCCTGAATATTACCATAATAACTTAAAAAGCAAAAAAAAAGCATGGTCATTCAGAAGCTATTTAGCTGAAATACTTGGTGTGCTTAAGGGGCCATTTCCATATATCCCATGGGCCTCTATTACAAGAGGTTTACGGTATCACACAGGGAAAATTCTAGCTTGGCAGAGTTTTTCTTGCAGTATATGTATGTATATATATATATATATATATATATATATATATATATATATATATATATATATATATATATATATATATATATATATATATATATATATATATATATATATATATATATATATATATATATATATATATATATATGTATGTATATATATGAGATCCATTTGCTGCATCGAATTTACATTTCAAAGAAATGTGAATTCGTGAGTGCAATGCTATGAAAGTGCATTTTGTAAAAAATGCACTTTTGTGTGAAGATAAAAATAATAGCAAAAAAAAAACAAAAAAGAAGAAATAAAAACATACAGTTTGCATGTAATCTTAGTTGTAAAGCAACATTTAGTGTTGATATACAACTAAGCAAATTAGTGCTGAGATCGTGGTACAGTGGGGATAAGAGAATATACCCTTTTCCCCACTGTAGTGCGATCTCAGAGTGAGAATATTAAAGTAGGGGTATGTGTGGGGGTGCAGGGGGGATTTCCCACTGCAAAAGATTTTTTTTGTGTTTTTTTTTTTTTTTTTTTTTTTTTTTTTGGGTTAGCCGATTCGGTGAGTATACTTCAGCAAAAGTGCCGTCTCATTGAAGTGCACTTTTGCTGAAGTGGGGATCTACTTTTCTTTTTCAAACAAGTGTAATTTCGTCGAAGAAAAGTAGATCCATGTGCATATATATATATGTATATATATATATATATATATATATATATATATATATATATATATATATATATATATATGTATATATATATATCTGTATACATATATATATATATATATATATATATATATATATATATATACATATGTATATATATATATATCTGTATACATATATATATATATATATATATATATATATATATATATATATATATATAAGTTTCAGTCTGAAAGCTTTACTAGAGAATTTCTTCAGTAAAAATTGCTCTGACAAAGAAGTATGCCTTCCATTCAATCTGGGAATGGATTCAGAGGGCGTATGACCTTATATTGGCCAGTAAAAGTAGCTTATTATCTAAAATAGATTCATAAAGCATAAGATTTCAAAAGACAATACCCTCTGTCTGATTGTTTTCCATACTCAAGTATATATGTATATCTACAACTATATATATATATATATATATATATATAGTAAATATATATATATTTTTTATTTATTTATTTATTTATATATAGTAAATATATATGTGTGTGTGTGTGTGTGTGTGTGTGTGTGTGTGTGTGTGTGTGTGTGTGTGTAAATAGATAGAGAAAGATACAAATATATATATCATTATTCTGATGAAGTTCTTAAATAAAGAATGAAAGTGCGCTCAATCACAGGTTCTACTTGCTGCATTCTTTCTTCTTGTGTTATACCTAGTTTTATTTACCTTTTACGTATGCCTTCAGAAGTTTATTTTTTGGGTTTTTTTTTTTTTTTTTGTATATATATATATATATATATATATATATATGTTTTTTTTTTTTCCAAAAAGCTTTGAAGCCATAAGACATTTCGCAATTATATGAGGTATGCTGACAACTGCTGTCATATAACTCAAACATTAATTTATTTCAAAAGCTCAAATCTGTGCTTTTTGACAAGTCTTTACTATTATTTGTTTGTGATTTGTTTTAATTCATGGTATCTCAGACTATTTCACTGAAGCACAGCTATCTGATTCATGGACTGCCCCTCAAAAGTGTATTGTTAAATATTGAAAGTACTTTGATAGGTGTAACAAACTATGGAAGCATGAGCTGATGTTATTCAAAAGCAACTAAATTAGAAAATTATTTCTAATTTTTCTGTTCTTTTGATAAAAGATGGCTTAAATTTCTTATTCTTAACTCATTTGTGACTATAATGCCTTTTATCACCATTCTGTTTGATGCCATAGCTCATTATAGCATTGTGACATTGTTTGAAATTAGGTTTCTTAAAAGTGATTTACTAGTTACTGATAGTTATCATACGGATGTGACAATGTGTGAGAAATAAAACTATACCAAGGTCATCATGTCTGCTTTTCTAGGACATGCTGCTTGGAAATATTTATCACTGAATGAAAGGATGTGGAGAAGGAACTGTCTGCACCCAAGAAAGATAAAACACAAGGCTTGATGGACCTCCTAAAGAGACAACTACAGATGAACGTTTCAGTCACATTACAACTGTGAGAACATTTGACTCGTTGGTGGTCTGCCTCCTGGATTCCTCAGAAATCTAATCAATGTGTTGGCAGTCCTCTGGGAGTAAAACCTTCAGCTGGCCAGTGGCTTGTGCAGAAGTGCCAGAAGATTAGAATACAGCAGGTGTGTCACATGGGTGCAAAACGGAAAGAGTCAAAAAATCCATAGAACTGCAAGACTGTTAGCTTATCAAGAGTGGTGGGGAAAAGTCATAAAGAGAATCACGAGGGGAAAGCAGTTACCATTCCTATGAGACATTCATCCCCAGAGCAACAGCTGCAGTGGTTGGAAAGGATAAAGCTCTGACTATGAACATGGTGAATGGTGTCTGATAAGTTGCTTCAGGGGTCTTGATGGATCAGGCTTGTGGGAGACAGGAAAGAAGAAAAGGGCGAAGCAATCTCAGGTTTCTCTCAGTTCGGAGGGTGAGGATGGAAGTGGAGAATGCTTGAGGCAGATGAGGGAATGGGTGGGAGTAGACCATGCTTGGGAGCAGTTGAACAGAGCATAATTTTCCACTGAAGACTGAGGAAGCCTGCCCACAGTGTGCCTTACTTTGAGTGGGCAGTGATTGCCCTTCAGGCTTACATACCTTGTAGAGGTAAGGTATAACACATTGCTGATGCTTATTATGCATTCAGCTTACAAGAAGTGCTATCTGAGCATGTGTGGGAATGAGGGGAATTGTGGTAAACCACTACTCTGGTCCTGAAGCTGACCCACTCTCTACCACCTGACTCATGCTAGAGAAGGGATCACAGGGGCTAAAAAGACTCCCCAAGCAATAACAAATGGGTCATAGGACTCTCACTTAACCCAGGGATGCTTCCTTGATGAAGGTAGAAGAGCTACTGAAGAAGTCCAGAGAAGAGTAAAAAATACAAGAACACACACACACACACACACACACACACACACACACACACATATATATATATATATATATATATATATATATATATATATATATAGTTTCATAGTTTCATAGTTTAGTACTAGGCTATCTGCCCTGGGGCATTTGTAAGCCTAGCCATAGTGATGTTGCTTTTGCCACTCCATGAAATGGTACAAAAATGCACAGAATAGATTTAGAATACTGCGCCTCTGTCTAGTAGTGACACAATGAAGGTCCCCTTATATAATAGAATTAGTTTACTGTGCCCCTGTCTACTAGTGACACAAATGTGACCCCTGGGGTAAACTTACGATCTCCCATCCACTCATCAAGATTTCTCTTGAAGAGAGTCAGTGAGGGGCTCTGCCTAACATGAACTGGGATCTTGTTCCAGAGCATGGGAAGCCTCTGGGTTATGAATCTATCCCTCCAGCATGTCCTATTCATACTTGTGCCGAGGTTTAAGTCTTTAGCTCTCGTGGTCCTGATGGATTTGGATTTTTTGAGGTGGAGCATGTCCATCAGTTCCTGATTGGACATGGCCTTGTACGTCAGGCAGAGATCACCTCTGAGCAGGCGGTATGCTACTGAATATATATTCATAGATATATATATATATATATATATATATATATATATATATATATATATATGTATATATACTATATATACTGTATATGATTATGCCATAAAATATTGAAAACTCATAAGATAGAATCTTATATAGTAGAAAAAAGAGAATAGCAAAACACTGAAAGACTCATAAGATGAAATCAAAAAAAACGGAATACTTCTCTCTCACTAAAAATGCCCTGTAAATTTCAAGTACAAATCTGAGATCAAGTGCCATTTGGTAATATTTATGTTAAGGAAAGAGTTTCTGGTAATGTAATGTGTAGGATTAGGGGAATGGGTAAGCACCCATGAGTAATGTTAGGGGGACTTTGTCTTCCCCTCCACCATCTTACTCATGTCTGATAACCTTGTTCCTAACAGTAACCCACACAATATCCAAGACAACAACAACATCTAACATATCCTGCTATCCAGACCACTTCATTATGATACTCTTGGATCTTTATACCCCTGAGAATTGTTTGTACTTCTAGTAAACATATTGATAAGGCTGTTCAAATTTACCACAAGAATTTTAACAAATTCAAAAATAAGTCTGAAAATGAACTACTGAAAAAACATGAGTGTTGGTAAAAAGAAATCCATCTTTCTCACTACAGAACTCAATTAAAAACATTATAGGTGTGCCATCAAAGACAGCAAAGCCCAATAAGAATTTGGAGTAGCTACCAGTATAAAGGAAAACACCATGGTCTTTTTCTGCTATATTAATAAAGTATTATGCAGTCCTGCTCCAAATGCATCAGTAGTGGCATATTATACTCTGACCTATAAATCATAGCTAATGCCTTGGCTGACAAATCTAGCTCAAGTTTCATGCCTTTCACATATTACATTGCCCCCACCCAAGCCTGTCATCTTGAAGTCTCTACTATATTCACCTAAAATCAAGTTACATAGGTTTACTGTAAAACTAAAAGGACTCATTCCATGGTCCCCGGCAGCATTCCAGGATATAACCTAACAATGAAGTTTGTATCCTCCAGGCACTTGATCCTCTTATCTATTTAGATTTATTAAAAGCAGGTCATTTCTACTTGGCTTCATCATTTTTTAACAAGGTCCCCAAAATCTTAGATGAGGACCAGATTGTTACACTACTGTGTTTGCTTATTTACCTACCAAAGTTATATATCACAATATTACTGCCAACCTTGTCTCTTATCTGTACTCAGCAGATAGCAACTATCTAGGTTTGGAAAATCCATATTGCCCTTAATTTCCCTTCTGTAGTTTGGTTTTCCCAGCTCCGAATACTCCCCATTATTATGTTTACATTGTTTTGTTGATAAGAAGGGACACCTGAATTTTTTTCTCAGAGCTGATAACACTAAACCCACTGTGCCTCACTACCTAAATTAATGTGTAGGACACTGTATTTGTATGGCAAATGCAGCAGTACTAGTTTTTTACTTCCATAAAAAAGAAAAGTTGTCTGCTAGTCCTTGTAGAAGAACACCTCCTATTAGAAATTAACATGTGATTAGGTAGAAAAGCAACAATATAAATAAGACGTTGCTCCTCTTGTGTTGATTACCCATAATACTCTGTAGTTGTACATAAATCATTACCCAGTCCCTACCATGGCATCATTTTCTGGATCTGGTTATAAAGAAATACTAAGTAAACAATGAAGTTATTTATTTAACATTTGTTGACCGGGAAAGTCCGACTAGGTTCCACAGATCCTGTTTTCAGCAGAGGCCCGGGGAGAAATGCCCCAAACGCATGTCCTTAGAATGTGGGAGGAAACCGGAGTACCTGGAGGAAACCCACGCAAACGCAGGGAGAACATGCAAACCCCACACAGAAGGCACCCCAGCTGAGAATCGAGCCAGAGAACCTCTTGCTGTGAGGCAACAGCATTAACCGCTGCACCACTGCGCCACCCGAAAATTTAATGATTATCTGTTCCTTTCTGCCTGCATTTCAAACATTTTTTCATTTCTGTCTTATCATGTCAGATTGTAACTGTTGAGTGCATACACATGTGTATTATTACAATTCAGTAGTGAAATATTGTACTGCATTGTGTAGGGTACTAAAGAAGTACGAATGCAGTTTGGCTTTTATTTTAAAAAAAGGCATGCATCACTTTGTTTAGAACCTGAATGACAAAGGCTGAAATGTAACAACTGAAGGAAGTGTGTATTTCCTATTCTGCACAACTTTGTCTAATTGGGTAATAATGAAATAAAACAGCTTGTTCTCTGAAAAGGTATTTACAGTTCATCATTAAAGCAAAGTAACCCACATCTTCCCTTCCCCAACTGTTAGTCTGACTAGTGTGTCATTTCATCCATATTGTATGTGCAGCAAAAAATACTTATGAACAACTCAGTTCAGCTATTCGTTTTACTTATATTTAGTTATCTGTCACAAAACCTGCTTTCTTGTAATAATTCAAAAAGGCCTTACAACTTTTTTAATGCAATGTTACACAATTCCTTGCATTTGTAACTGCAAGTTTTATTTATAACTGTATTGCATGCAGTCAGCAGTACTAATATTTGAACATTACTAGTACATTTACAGAGTTACCTGGACAGATTACTAATTTCATATTCTTTACTGATATTTTTATTGATTGCTGAAAGATCTTAATAGGTAACAGCAGCAGTTTCTCTTTGTATTGAACAGATGGCTGTCTGATTAAATGACATGGTATTTATTTTTTTTTCTGAATGCATTTCAGAATGCCACCTCAAGTACATATTTGTAGGTTGAGATATTAAACTCAATGCACTTCTTTAATTTTTTTCTACCCCCATTGCAATATATACATATATGTGTGTGTGTGTGTGTGTATACATATATCTATATATATATATATATATATATATATATATATATATATATATATATATATATATATATATATAAAATGTGTGTGTGTGTGTGTGTGTGTGTGTGTATATATTCATCTGTATATGGATTAAAAAATGTCCATATGGTAGAACTCTGGAATTCTCGCTGGCACCTGATCAACCTACTCAGCTGGGTGGTCAGCACTATGCTTTTGCAAGTCATCATACCTGTGATGGCACTACTGACCAGAGTGGGTTGTACATGTTTTACCTGTCAGGGTTAGCAGGTGGTCACCCAGAACCTGTTAGATATTACTTACTTTTTTTCAAGTGCTGGTATGTGTGCATGCCTGGAGCTGCTCCATGTATGAAGCACTCAGAAGGTAGAGCATGATTATGGTCACAATCTCAGACCAGCAAGGATCGTGGCCTCATGCCTTTACAGGTGCTGCTATCATTCCAAGAGCCAGATTATGGAAAGTATGTTGAGGGATGTATTAACCAGGGTTAGATCCACCCCCTATTGGGTGTGGCATCACCTTGACCAGACCCTTTTTTACTAACATGATCATTAGACCAGGAGTTGATAACATTGACAGGTTTGATATAACCACAAATGCTTTGTCATACCCTGTTTTTCCTTAAAGGCAAACACTTGCCAGAGTACAAAATTACTAATATATTATTCTAAATTTATCTAAACCAATTAGGTGCTGCCAGTAATATTTCTTTATAACACTTTTACATTTTTTTTCTTATGTCTGCATTTGGTTTCATGCATTCAAGTGTGACCTATAATTTTTTATCTTCAATTTTTTTTCTTTCTTTTATTAATAGGTAGGGGAGAAAGTGATGTCAATACTAATGTGAGGAAGCACTTCTAGGGCTTTTGTATATTTATTACCTATTAGGGTGAAACATACAGACCTGGATGGCCAACGATTAGCATTCACATTTATTGGTGGTAGGAATAGCAGGCCAGTGGATTATGCTTTAACTGCTGATGTCATACAGACTGAACTGTGGCAAATGTCTGACAGTAGCCCTTTATTTTATTCTTTCCAGTGTAATAAAGATAGAGAATAAGGGATCTCAATATAGACAACATGATTTTAGTCATGTGGAAAATCATATACTCAATTACTCATGGCAGAACTTAAGACATATGGAAAATTGCTGTTTGATGAGACAAAGATGGCCGCCATTCTATAAGCACTGCAGTACTTCAGCTCTCCAAAGACCAGAAACAAAAATCATCTTTGCGGATGTACATTTGGAGTTAATCAACTAATTGACAGCAATTAATAAACTACTAGAAGTCAGCGATCTTATCGAGGAAAAAAAATTGAAAAAAAAATACTTGGTGACAACAGGATTGGAACTGATTGCTTGGTTGATTCTGAACAGAGCACCAAACAAAGGACTGAACTACCTCATTACTGAAACTTTTACTTGGTAATCATCTCTACCTGCAGCATTTCAAAATGTCAAAAGAAGATAAAAATATGGACACTACAACTACTAAAACTAAACTGTCAGCATTACAGTCTCCAGAGAAGGAATCCATATTTAAGAGACAGAAAACATTCAGACAGCAAGAAACTGCAAAAACAGGGGCATCAGCGAAATCTGATCAACAGGTTACGATGGAAGAAATTAAGTCTGCATTGTTGCCTATACAAGATGCATTACAAGACCTAACATCCCAAACACAAACATTTAGTGAGACATGTAATCGGATTCTAACAAGAATGGAGAAAGCAGAAACCAGAATAGCAGCAAATGAAGACAATATAGCATTGCTCACTAAAAGATCTGAATCACAGGAGGCTGATATACAAATGATGCAAAACAAAATTCTGGACCTGGAAGCAAGATCAAGACGTAACAACATAATCATCAGTGGGATCCCAGAATCAATCCAATATAATGAGCTGAACACTTCTATCATACAAATATTTGAAACATTACTTAAGGACTCTGTGGATGTTCAGCAAATTGTCATCAAAAGAGCACATAGAGCTTACAGGAATTCCCAAGCTTCAAATACACCAAGACCTGTGTATGTCAAAATATTAAACTTCCAGGATGTGAATAAAATACTTCTAACCATAAAAAAATCTGGGGGATCTATAATGTGGCAAAGTTATAAAGTTTCTATAACACAGGATTTACCAGCACAAATAAGACAGTCTAGACAAATGCTGGCTCCATACTGTAAGTTTCTAATTGACAAAAACATTAGATTTCAAATGAAATATCCTAACAGTTTAATCTTTACTCTTGATGGCATTAAATACACTGTAAATACAAAAAAAGAAGCCAGACCTACCTTTTTGAAGCTGTTTAAGGCTGTGCCACCGTCTGAAAATTGAACAATCCATCCTGGCTTCTTCCTGCATTAAAGTGAATGGGAGACTTCATTTACGAGGATCCGAGGCTTCAAAATCCTTTGTGTGTTCTTCTTTCTTCAGCAGGCCTGGTAATTCTCAGTTTTATCTTTTAATCTCGTCTTCCTAGCTGAAACACGAAGATTCCACGAAGTTTTATGGCTTCTACGAGCGCTCCTGACCCACGAGGAAACAGGAAACAAGGTAAAGGAAGCAGGGGGACCGTTTTGAGTGTGGTGCAGCTGAGAGGTCCGTTCGCGAATTGGTTCCCCCGTCGGGAGCGCGAAAATTCGAAAAATGAACTGCCTGGACTGCTGCAACTGCTGGGAAGCAAGAAGAGCTGCTGTAAATCGAAAACAAAGCTTTTTGGGACTCTTTTGATGCTAAAATGACTGTGAAACGATCAATGAGGTAAAGTGTGTCTTGTATGGAAAAAAATGAATGGTTTGGCTGTTGCTGTATAAGAATCTATGGCTTAGTGGTAAATCCAGGTAATGCAGTCTATTTTTTGTGTTATTTTTTTTCTCTTTTTTTTTTTTTTTTTTTTCCTTTGCAGGCTTGTTTTGTAACTTACTGTGTTTTATTTAGTGAGTAAATAAGTGAACAAATAAGTATCTTTTAACTGTGATCAGTTTGGGGAAAAGGGAAAACAAAAAAAAAAATATATATATATATATATATATATATATATATATATATATATATATATAGCATAATTAGCAAACAGTAGTAGTAGTTGTGTAATATAGGTGATGTCTAACTGTAATGATCTATAAAAATTAAATGCAATATTATAGGAATGTTTTGAAGATAAATAGCTGACCTAAATAATGGCTTGTTTTAAACAAATGTATAATAACTGTGTGCTTATTAGGTGAACTGTTAGTTAAAAGGTTTTGGAACAAGTAATTATAATGCTAACATATTATTGCTGAATTTAAAGTTTGTTAAAAGTGAATTATTTGACATGTCAGGTACAATTAGTTTACATGAATATTAGGGAAATGTTCAGAGTTGTAGTTACTTGAGTGCGGTGTTTAGTAGGGAATGTCTGGGTTAGACTTTGTAAACGTAGATATAGTTGGTGTAGGTTTTTTGCATGCTATTTTATTGTTAGTTAATAGAATTAGTAGATTAGCTACTTGGGGAATGTTATCCAATGTAAAAAACCTATGTTCATCCTGGTCCGGAGGAATAGTGGATAGGCACTGGGTAGGGATGGGATGGCTGTTTTGCTTCCAAAAAATTCACGTAATACCAACACTTGTCAATTTAAGGTGGAAAACAAAAAATAGATACCATTATTCATCAATTCATAGTTTAGAATGCGGATAATAGATTCCTGGAATGTTAAAGGACTCCAGAACATGAAAAAAAGAAAGCTGTTTCTGCATTTGTTTTTTAAATCAAAAGCAGGTTTTATTCTATTACAAGAAACACATTTGACTAATGACCAGTGGGAAACAATGAAGGACAAGAAACGGATTAGGAAGGTTGTAAAGGCGGAAGGGACTACGAATAGTGCTGGGGTGGCAATTATAATCAAGAAGCAGTTTCAAGGAGAAATTTTGGAGGACAAAATAGATAAAGAAGGCAGATGGTGTTTGGTGGTTCTCAAAACTGAAAGTTTGGATAAGCCGATAGTACTTTTATGTGTTTATGCCCCAAATGTGAACCAACATCATTATATAGCTTCAATTTACTCTATTCTACAGTCATATAACAACTGTTACATAGTGATGGGGGGGGATTGGAATGCTTACCAAGATTCTAAAACTGATAAGTTGGGAGCTTCGACTGCTTTTAATAAGCAGGCAATGGTAGCGTTGAAAGAACTGAGAACGGATTTCAAACTGTATGACCCTTTTAAACACAAACACATACAAGCAAAGGCAGAAAACTTTACTTTCTATTCTAGCTGCCATAAAATGTGGTCAAGAATTGATTTTTTTAATTCCAGAAGTGTTCATTTCACTTGACCCTAGGGTTTCTAATCAAGCTAGACAGCTCTCAGACCATTCTAAAATAACTTTAACTTTAAAGACCGATATTTTGAATACTAAAAATCATGGTGGATATAATTGGTCCTTAAACCCATACCTATTAACTAAAGAAGATATAGTACAGGAAGTTAAGGAGATACTTAAACAATTAGTACACAATATACCCCGTAATGAACATCCATTAGATATAGAATGGGCTACAACTAAAACTTTGTTAAGAGGATTATTTATTCAGAAAGCCACTTATTATAAAAAACTCCAAAATAAAGAACAACTGGATCTGGAAACTAAAGTACAATTATTGGACCAGGAGCTGATGAGTAACTACACTGAGCAAACAGAAACTGAGTTGTTAAGATGTCAGAAAGAGCTGTTTCTTATGCATAACAGAAAATTGTCACTGTACGAACAAAGAAGTTTAGTTAAATATGCAAATCACATTCAAACGCCCTCGAAAGCATTAGCCCGTATTATTAATCAGACGAAATCGACACGATTAATTACCGAAATAAATCATAACAATACGTTATATACTGATAAGTCAGATGTCATGAAGATTTTTGTATCAATTTTTAATCAGATATATGGTGAGCAACAAACTCATGGGCATGATGAAGAGAGAAAAGAGTTCTTACAGAAAATCAATTTTCCCAAGACTGACGAGGATTCTCATGGAGAATTGACTGCATTGATTACAGTTGATGAAGTTCTAGAGGCAATTAAGAAATTAAAGCCACATAAAGCCCCAGGACCAGATGGTATGACCTCTGAATTTTATAAATCTTTTAGTGGGATTCTGAGCACCGTACTTTCACAGACCTTTAATTATATCATTTCGAATGGCAGCAATGATCTTCATTTTAATGCCTCAAGAACAATTTTGTTATTGAAAGAGAATAGTGATCCCAAAAATCCAGACAATTATAGGCCCATATCATTGTTGAATATCGATATGAAAATCATGACATCTATTCTAGCTAGTAGATTATAAAATAATAAACTTGATAATATCAGAAGAACAGGCGGGGTTTATAGATGGGAGACAGACTACAGACAATACATTAACTCTTCATACTTTAATATCTTACGCAAAGTATAAAAATATGAACATATATGCTTTAATAATTGATGCTCAAAAAGCATTCGATAGAGTTAATTTGGCTTATTTATTTGAAACATTATCATATTTCAATATACCTCAGCTTTTTATTTCTATGTTAAGAAATTTATACAAGAATGCATACACTAGTTTATATATAAATCATGAATGTTCCAAAAGGATTCAAATTAAAAATGGAACTCGACAGGGGTGCCCATTGTCTCCCATACTGTTTAATCTGTATTTGGAACCTTTATTTCTTCATATGAAACAAAATGTTTTTTATAATTCTCCTGTACTTCTTGGGATAAAGGTTAGGATGGCTGCTTTTGCAGATGATTTAAATATATACAGTACCACACCGGTGTCAGATACGGAAAAAATACTAACAGCAATACAAACCTTTGAGAAAATTGCTAATTACAAACTAAATTTAAAAAAAAACAAAATATTCCCTCTAAAAACACCTACACCTTTTTCAATGCTATCATTGATAGGACGAGTAAGGACAGAAGAAAGAATAAAATATTTGGGGATTGACTTTTCAACTGAAAATAGAGAATTTTTTATCAACAATATTAAGGCAACTGGAGACCGAATAACAATGGATTTGAAAAGATGGAGTAAGTTGAAGCTACCGATGATGGCAAGAGCAGCGATAATAAAAATGAACATTCTCCCCAGAATGCTATATATTTTTAGAGCAGCACAACTTAAAATCACGAAATCCTTTTTTAAGCAATTTCAGATAGGATTGGGGAAATTTCTGTGGGAACCCAGAAAAACGAGAATATCCTATGAGAAACTGATGGCTCCTAAAACGAGGGGGGGTTGGATTTACCGGATTTTGAGATATATCATACAGTGATTCAGGCCAATAGGATTTTAAGGGTGTCTTACTTGGATAGTGAAAACAGAAAATGGATACCCAAATGGATACTGCTAAATTATAAACATATAAAAGGGAAGGGAATTAATGTTAAAGCTGTACCATTTTTGAATATAAAAACATTGAGTAAATATGAGTTAATGGAGCACATCAAGGTATGGGCAATGGCGACTTAAACTCTGTTTGCCTCCTTGAACCTTTTAAAATATATGATGATGTTTCAACCGTTTGATGGAAATCCTAATATAACTATTGGTAATCAACTGATAGACTTAAAGAAATATCCATTTATTAAGGAATTAACTGTAAGGGATTTATACCCCTTCCTAGGAGTAGCGGTACATGATATCTTAAAAGAGATGAATCTTCCCATCTCTTATTTAATTATAATGAGGCAGTTAAAAGATTTGGCCATAAATTATTTTACCAGTTCGGTAATTAAAAAAGAGGAACTAGTTATTTCAGGTCATCTGTGGGAAGCATTGCAACAAGATAGAAAATATATATCCTCAGCGTATAAAATGGCAAAAGAGAGAAAATATAATAATCATATTCTGTTATCGAAATACTGGAGAGAGAAATTGCCATCCCTAGACGACAGTAAAATAGTAGAGGCGTTTAACTTAACATTAAAATCCGTATCACTTCAAAAACTGGTCTTTACTCAATTGATGATATTTAACAATGCATATTATACCCATCTAACACTTCATAAATTTGATTCAAAAAAGTCACCTAAATGTCCACAGTGTGTAGATCAGACAGCAGACCTGTTACACATGTTCTGGAGTTGCAAGTGCATTTATAAATTATGGAATTCTTTAAAGTTACAACTACAAAAAATGGGTTACCAAAACTCAACACTCTCCTGGGAATTTCTGATTCTACATATTCCACCGGAGAATTTGGACAAAACAAAAAAGATTGTAATTATGAATATTAGTTTACTAATGAAATTATATATAGCCACAAATTGGTTGAACCCAGCACAGGTGTCGTGGCAAAATTTCAGGCTGTTGGCGATTAAGCATATATTAGCGCACAAATTGTTAATTAGAAATAATAAGAAAAGTATAAACAGCATAAAAATCTGGGAACAAATCTTTAATATTATTTTGGCGTAGTGGTTCCTATCCACTTTCCGTCAGGACATTCTGTATGTGTACCAATACATTCTTGGATTAGATAGAAAATGTAGAAATAATACAAATTATTGGCTTGAGTTGGTTTATAATTGTCTATTGTAGATGCTTTTATGTTTAATTTTTTGTGATTTTATTTTCCTGTACTTGGTTAAAATGATATTTATTCTTAATGTATTATAGGGAAATTCAAAATGGAACTAAAACATTGGAAGCAATATTGTACATAATATAAATAGTGTGTGAAATGTATAATGGTTTTGCAAAACAATAAAAATGATTATTGAAAAAAAAGAAAATTGCTGTTTGATAAATAGGGACCCAGACAAGCTGAGAGGTACAAAAAAGCATGTAGTTGTTAAAATCAGTGCAGATGGAAGAAGAAACAGATCTTTGGCACAGTGCAAGGAAAGGGCAAACAATATAGAAGGACTTGCTCAAAGCAAGGCCAGGCAAAATGCAATTTTCAGGACTACTACAGGGGAATGGGCTCTGAATCTTATTAAGTTTACAGCAGATGATGAATTCCTTCTGTCCATCTGTAGGTATGACTATGATACAGAAGATGGTGCATCAGGAGTAATTAGAGGTGGCACGGACACTGTTCCATCAAACCAAAGTCTGCAGCAGGATCTGCATTCATCTGTTCCTGAGGGATGGTTTAAAGTATTCACCTTTTAAATGTTTAACATTGAATGGTGACAAACAGTGCTGTAATTAAACAGATTACAATTCATTATTATTATATTAGCCTTGTACATCAGCAGCTAATGAAACTGAAGGCAGACTTCGTGGTAAGTGTCCCACCACCCACCCACTTTAAGCATACTGTACTGTATGATGTTGCAGTATTATGAATGCGTTGTAGTGATTTTTGTTTTACATACTAAGTATCAGAAACAAACAGCTCGACTGTACCAAAAAATTGGACGAAGTTAACAGTAGAATGGGTGTTGCTGCTGCTGCTAATGATTATGATGATGAAGAAGATGATGATGATGATGATATAGTTGTATTTATGACACAGCCTAAGGGAAGTGGCAGGCAGTCTCACAGTGTAATGCCAGGTCGTTTCTTCTCTCAACACGTCTGTAAATCCACAATAAGTGACGCTGCATGACAAGGTCAAACACAGGCTGACATTCCACTCACACTTGAATAGCAGGAGCAAATGTAGACTTCTATACCAGTGTCTCCAGATGCAGAACAATTTCAGGATGAAGGCAGGCAGTCTGATGCTACTTTTCCCACAGTAACAGTATTACAAAGTGGTGCTAGGTGCAGAAAATATTTTGGACTACCTCAAAAAACATGTAAAGCATTTGCAGCACAACAAGAAATCTGATAGTATTTGGGATCAAACCAGTGCAAGAGATAGCCAGCTAAAAATGGTCAGAATCTTATAGGGTATGCATGAAGGTTTCAAACAGTATTGTGAAATGGAGATACAAGGGATAATGGGATGGTTTGCATGGTGGCACACCAGGCTTCATTTACAGGCACCACTTGTACACTGGTTCAGACATAACAAGCCAGACTCAATTTAACCAGGGGAATGGGAGAGGATATAGTCTGGACACATGGGGAAGATCACATGATACTAACAGTGGCTCTCAAAACAGTAAGTTCAGCACTCATAGTGAGCAATCACATGATGTTTTTAACAGGCTATGTCAATGGTTATCTACACCTAGGATAATCTTACATTCAAGGTCAGTGTCACAGTTATAAACCACTGTCAGGTCACTGACAGGAGTATCAGGATCACCTTCCTCCTCTAGGTCACACGATTGGACTAGTTTACCTTACTGTTCTCATGGTATCTCATCCTCCAGATCTGCTGCACCATTGCCAGGACTATCAGTAGGAGATGTGTATAAGTCTTTCGATCTGGAGCTACTGTAACTTAACAATATTGTCTTTGTAACTATATTTGTATAATTAAGGATTAGTTGGCAGAGATGTTTGGTATGGATATATAAGCAAATTTACTCCCTTTCCAGCTATTAGTTTCACCATATTCTGAAGCTGCAGTTGTGTACATTTGTGATTAAATGCAATTGTGCTGTGAGAAGGAGAGAAGTATATGTACATATGTTATGTACATAATACATGCATACCTCATCACTCCACAAATGAAAGATTCTAAACTCATTAATATTTTACATGACCATAGAAAAAACATGATGTGCAGTGCAACATAATTCTTTACAGACACATTGAAAATGATTTTTTTTCACTGCTGACAGTACCTGTCTGTTGAATACTAAATAAATAATTTAAAAAAGCAGTTATAAATACAACACATGCAACTGTTGATGCACTTGTCAACTTGCTGCTTATCAGCATCATTGCACAACAATCAGTGGACACTCAGGCAAACAGCTAGCAATAAAAACAAACAAACACAAAAAAAACAATATTTTTAGATGAAAGAGAATTTCAGGTGAACAGTGACAGCAGACCATGCACTGTGCAGCATAGCTCATAGGTATCACTGCATGCATCTATTATACTCTATTTTTTTAAGGAAACTCTAACCTGAATGTCCTGGTCCATAGTTCCGGACTGGATGCCACCTCTTAACATGCGCATTCACATGCTATGCATAGGCCTACTGCATGGGGTCCCTTATTACTGCTGCCAACTAGTTATCATTAATCATAGTGGGACTAGAACTGGAAGCTGCAGTAACACCATGGATCACTTCACAACAAGACCAATGCATAATTATGTTATGCAGAACACAGCATGCAGTAAACACCCTACACACAGTAGCTGGGTCATACTAAAGGGCACCCCTAGAGTTTTCCAGGCACTTGAAATTACTCTTCAGGAGACCAAGCACCCTCTCTATCACAATATAGGTTTGGGCGAGGGATGTGTTACATTACTGGATTTCTCACCACTGTCATGAGCCATTGCTCCAGTGGATGTCCATCATTCCCTTACAGAAAATAAAAGAGAAACAGAGAGAGAGAGAAAGGGGAGGCAAAACAAAATAAGAAAATAGAAGATTAATATAGAGAAATTAGCTTTAACATTAATAACCACATACTTAAAAAAAAAAAAAAAGTTTCCACTTACCAACAAGATGACCACTGGACATCCTACCATGCAGGAAGAGGCAGTAAAGTGAGCTAGTGTACCAGATATGGGAATCATGTCATTGCCAGGATGCTGGGCAGGGAAGTTGGTGATGCACCCCCCCATGCATCACACACTACGAGGCAATTGATGGAGTGGAAGCCCTTCCTATTGTGGTACCACTCATTCTGTAAATCAGCAGGGGGTCCTAATTGCAACATGGGTTCAATCTATTCCACCGAGTACCTCAGGAAATATGCCATCCCATAAAAGGCATGCATAGTTCGAGCTTGGTCCTTAGGTGATACCTGGAAATAGATGTACTGATCCACATGTTCCAAGAGAATATCCAGGAGCTCCTTCAGTATCCTCGATGCAGAAGCCTATGAGATCCCCACGTTGTCCCCATTCTGTCTCTGGATGGCCCCCAATGCAACTATAATGAGGGCTATACATACTTTGATGGCCACAGAAATAGGAAGTCCATGCATTCCTCTATTGCTCTTATGAGGGTCAAACATACCCACTGAGACCCTTATAATGTTCTCGTCCAGTCTAAGCCTATCAAGGATTTCCTGATTATCAAAGTTATTATGTGTAATCCTTTGCCTATATTTCCACCATCTTGGTAGGTGATCACCTCTGGGCACAAGTGGTTTTGGTCTGACCAAGACAAGCACCTCTGGCCTAGAGATAGCAAAGCTCAAAACAAGAGACAGTATTCTCAGAAAATGCAACTCTGATACTTTAGGAGAGTCTTCCTTTTTTATACCGCATCTGAGAAAAGTGCAGGAAAGCAGAAAAAACTGACTGTGAATTGCAATTTGCATAAAATAGCTTTAATTAACATAAGAACATTTATTTCCCTTTCCAGTACCTTTTCTTTATCTGCTCATTTGCATACCTACATTCAAGTACACTGCGAACTGGGAAAACTAGCCTCTATGAAACACGGCTTAACTGCACCTGTCTGCACGCACCCTCACATTTACTAATGCATTTCCACTACTGATTATGAATACCACCCTGAAATTTAAATGCATGTCATTATTTAATGACTTCTATTTTCAGTGATTTGCCAGAAAAACACAAATTTTATAAAGAAGACACCAAAAATAACAGGCAGAAATTGGAACATTCTGTGAAAATCAGGGCAGATGAAAAGCACGGCCTTACCACTTTCTATAATGGTGATGTAGTACCTGAAAATCTATTTGTTTTTTGCACTAAAGGTTAACTCAATCTGCATAGGCAAAGACCTTTACAATTCTTTTGAGTTTTAGTGCAAAGCCTGGAATGTTGGTGATCATATGCTCATAAATAAACTAAGTTTCTCTATTAGCAAACATTGGGGAGCTCACAATATTCCTGCCCTTTAATCTATTATGCTCCAGAATTCTCTAATTGCTAATATAATTAATCAAAGAATGAATAGTAGTAATAATAATATTAATCAATAGAATCACTTAAGAAGCCAAAACGCACTAATCACACCATCAAAACAAGTAACTTTAAGGTACTACCATCATAAGCCCATTCCCAAACCCCTTTCCCTGTATTTTTTACCACTGTAGCATGTCTTCCCTGTGGTCATGTGTGTTTGCTCTAGGTGCTCTTGTTTCCTCCTACATCCCAAAGACATGCTGTAGGTGGATTGGATACTCTAAATTGGCCCTAGGCATGAGTGCGTGCGTGTGTGTGTGCCTTCCGTGGAAGGTTGGTCGCCGGGCTGGTAACTCGACACCTTAAAACTTCACTGCCAGTCATGAGCAGACAGGTGATCCGCTGTGGCGACCCCTAACTGGGAAAAGTTGAAAGAAGATATCTGCTGCAAAACCATTATAAAAATCTTATGTGACATTTCTTCTAAATGTAGCATATTGATACTACCGTCATATTATCCATGTTGCTGCTTATAACCTACTGAGCAAAATGTTTGCACTGATCTTATACCTTCTACTCAGAGGAATTAAGTAAAGGTTTGCACTATCATATGTAGGACTTATAAGTGAGCACTCTCATCAACAATGATGCCAAACACTTTTTTCAAATCTTCAAAAATACATATGGAAGCAAAGGCACCTTGCTGCAGGTGGTTCCCTATTATTTAAGCGAATGTTCAATGTTTCGAACGTCACTTTGTCGACACCTAAATGTCGAAAAGGCCAAATCCTGAACAAACAGAACAGTGATTTTTTTTCCTAGGGAAATCACTGGGCCGTTTTTGGGACTTTGCCATTTCCTTTACTCTGGTGCGATCTCGAAGTTGGTATATTTAAGTAGGATAGGTTTGGGGAGCACAGTCCCCCCTTTATTTTGTATTTGGGCTTTTTTTTTTTTTTTAAGGATCAGCGATTTTTTTTCCCCTAGGAAAAACAATTGCTGTCCTGTTTGTTCAGGATTTGGACTATTCGACACTTAGCTGTCAATAAAGCGACGTTCGAAACATTGAAAGTTTTCTTATTTAATAGGGAATCACTGTAGGTACCTTTTCTAGAACTTCACCTTCCACTCACGTTTACCCACTGTACACACCCCTGTCCTTGAAAAAGCTCTCAAACTCACAAGGTCATCTATTCTTCACCTGTGAGCCAAAGCTGTAATGCTTCTTCCCATTGTTTACCTCAAACCTGACTCATATAATCATAAATCTTTCTTGTCATACAGATGTGTTTTCATTACTGTTCCATATAATCTGCAAATTATTCATTTTTATTGTCCTACATTTCAAACTAAAAAAAATTAATCTCATACCAAGCACTATTACTTGCGCTGAACAATACTTCTCCCATTGAGCTATTTCTTTTTTTTCATTCCCCTGCATAGTCATCCAGATATCTCTCATCACACATGTTATCCATACAAATCATATTTGCATTCTTTAGCTACTTCAGCTAACATGTTTTTTCCTCTTTTCATTCATCACATCTCTACACAACAGTTCCTTAATGCAAGGTAAAATTTGAACAGTGTTATATGTGTAAGGCTGGTATAAGTGAGTTTGTAGACACTTCTTCCTGCCTTCTATGCTGCCTGAACTACTCTTGCTAATATGTAGTCCCATAACCTGGCACCCACTTCCATAACATTCTTAAACGTGTTTAACTGTTCAATAAAACTGGTTTGCCTTTCAATAAAAGTATTTGAAAATGCTCTGCAAACTATCACAACATGCAAACATCTTACTTTTTTCTGGTCCAATGCAGCTCCAAGTAATGGCCAGTCAAAAACTCCAGCACAAATACGAACAGGCTAAAAACTTTTTATTCAAGTGACAAAATAAAATAAAATATAGCGTAAACCACTTAGCGCTTTCACCTGAAAACAAATCAGGCATCATCAGAGTGGTAAACTATTGTTAACAGACCAACTGTTATAAGTAAATTCAAAAAATTCCGCCCTTTATAAACAACCTATCAATGCAAAATTCTGACCGGATGATGTTAAAAATGTCAAAGCCTTTTTTAAAAAAGCAGCGTATTGTTAAAACACTCTTACAAATTTCAGAACTTTAAGAAACCTTTGTTTGTAAACCTTCATATTTGTCACACAAAACACATAAAATTGAATAAAATACAAAATATAAACTGTTATAGTGAAAGAAAATTGTATTTAAGTAAAAACTATATAAATATATAATTAAATATGTTAAATAAAAAAGATCATGTACATTGAACATTAATTATTAAATAAACTCTCCAAAGTAAACATCCATACATATATCTAGTTCATATAAAAGTTCCATTATGAGTAAATGTGGTTCCTGTAGTGTATGCAAGTTCATCAACAATGGCCCATATGTGACAGTTTTGAATTTCTACAGAACCATAAAATGTCCTGGCCACTGTAATTGCAACACTAAGAGAGTTATTTATATTGCTACCTGCCTAAGTTGTCCCAGTTTTTACGTTGGGAAGACCATCAGAAAATTGAGGTTAAGAATCCTTGAACAGGTCAGGGACATCAAGAACAAAAGGACGACCAATTCCCTCTATTTACACAGTTTGACCTGTGTTAATTTTAAGAAGTTTTTATTTTTCATTATTGACAGGATTCCTGACAATGATAGATGTGGTGATTTTAAGATTTTATTAGAGATGAGGGAGACTATGTGGCAATTGAGATTAAATGCATCTAGACCTCCAGGGATTAATGAGTATATTTCTATGGCAAGTATTTTAAAATATAGATCTCTTTTTATATGAACTAGATATATAAATACACTTTTTTATGTATGGATGTTCACTTTGGAGAGTTTATTTAATAATTAATATTCAATGTACTTGATCTTTTTTATTTAACATATTTAATTATATATTTATATAGTTTTTACTTAAATACAATTTTCTTTCACTATAACAGTTTATATTTTGTATTTTATTCAATTTTATGTGTTTTGTGTGACAAATATAAAGTTTTACAAACAAAGGTTTCTTAAAGTTCTGAAATTTGTAAGAGTGGTTTAACAATACGCTGCTTTTTTAAATAAAAGGCTTTGACATTTTTAACATCATCCGGTCAGAATTTTGCATTGATAGGTTGGTTATAAAGGGCGGGATTTTTTTAATTTACTTATAACAGTTGGTCTGTTAACAATAGTTTACCACTCTGATGATGCCTGATTTGTTTTCAGGTGAAATCGCTAAGTGGTTTACACTATATTTTATTTTATCTTACTTTTTTCTGGCCTGTTGAGGACAGTTCACTCCTTTAGCTTTTCTATGCTCCTTAATCTTGCAATGTTTATCTTGCTTTTATATGTACTGTCTTCTACTCCTATGGAAATATCTTGATTTAATATGTTTTTATTACTGTACATTGCACTACAGTAATGGGCCCAGGAAAAGACTTGCCCCCAGATTTAATAAAATCCATTCAGACATATTGAAAAGCCTACATGGACGGTACCATAGCTGTGTACACGGCACCCCCTCGTAGAGCCCCATGCATATTAATGAAGGCATGTTACTGAGGGAGAGCTGTGTAATACGGTTATTGAATCAGTATTGGAAGTGTGTTACTGTATCTGGAGGTGAGTAACACACCCCCTGCACAGTGAAAGTGCAGTATATCAATGTTTGCATATGTATTAAATTAATTTTTTTTTAATGTTTGTACGGCACAGCATGCAGTGATTGACATGTGGCAGACATCTAAATATAAAAACCTGGATAGATTTAATTATGAATGCAAAGGTCAAGTTTAAGCATACCTGCGGGTTTGTGTGGCACGCCGTAGTACTTAAAATGTAGTAAAGAGGTATATGTAAAAGTATAGCTGAATTCTACATGTCTACTTAACCAAATAGGAGGATTGACAGCCTTATGTGCAGTAGGTGAAGTGTTTGAATACACAGACAGATAATTTATTTTGCAAACACAAATTATGCCAATTATTTTTAGATCCTGCTTTGCTGCACTCAGCTAAGCTCTCCCAAGCACAACTAAGCCCTGCCAAGCACAGTTTGAACAAGGAACATTTTAGTACTGCTTCGCTAGCTTGTGCATTAAGTGGTGTGAAGCTCTGCTCAGCATTTGCTAGTCTAAGCACTGCTCAGCTAAGCTGGTTTGTGCACCCCTAAGCATTGCTAAGCATTGGCAGTTTAAGCACTGCTGAGCTCAGCTAAGCCAGTTTGAGTGGTGCCAACCGAAGCACTATATTTCTAAAAATGGCCCAATGATGTGCAAGGGTGGGAAAACAGGCTTGTTTAAGTGAAACAGGCAGGAATATAGCATAACCTGTTAGAGTTTGAACCCTACAGGAACTACAGCAACTGTTGGAGAGGGTGCACTCTTCCAGGCACAACTGTAGGTCATTCTGGACATTTTGGCACTTGTCTGGGGCTGTATGCCCCTTCTCTGTGATGATCTTGCTGCAGCTGTTTCTGCAGAATTATATTGTGCAGTATGGCACATACTGTGAACATCTGTGCACATGTGGCTGGAGAGTACTGCAGGTATCCACCAGAGATATGAGGCACAGGAACTCTGACTTGAGCAGCACAAACACATGCCCTATGATGTTCCTAGCTTGTGTGTGTGCCTCATTATTGCATTCTTCTGTAGATGTATGTGCATTTCTGATGGGTGTAATCATCCAAGGTTCCAGGGCATAGCCAGCATCCCCCACTAGATGGCCATATGGGATTTGTGCCCTGGCAAACATCTGGTGCAGCTGTAATGCATGCCAGATATGGGAGTTGTGATAACTGTCATGGTTGCCAGCACACACATTCATGATGACGCCCTGGACATTGCATACAACCTGGCAGTTGATGGAGTGATACCTCTAGTGATTGATGTAGACTCTACCCTCCTCACCAGGTGGTGCTGTAGTGTGTATATGAGTACAGTCTATGGCACCCTGTACCTCAGGGTAGTGTGCTACATGGTAGAAGAGACAGATACTGCTGGCCCTCTCCTTATATGTGCAGGGTAAATAAATGTGTTCACTGGCATTAGTTTGTATGGCAGTCAGGAACTGGTCGAATACCCTGGATGCAGATGCCTGTGAGACCCCTATCATGTCCCCAGTTGGTCTTTGAAAAGTACATGTAGCTAGTATTCTAAAGGCTACACATACCTTTATTTCCACTGGGATTGGTTCCCCTCTGTTGGCTCTGGTTCTGAGTTGAGGGTGGCAGAGCTCAGTGAGTTCTTGTACTATGTCCCTGTACACCCTGTAGTGCTCTACAATCTCCAGCTTATGCTGCTCCTGGTAGGTTACCCTTGGCCTGAACACCCTTCTCCTTCTCAGTCTAGACCTATTGTAAGTGGCAGTATCAGCAGTGACCTCAGTGACCTCAGCCTCTAACACATACAGATGTAGCAGAGCAACAGCAGCCCCTAGCATTCTGTCAGTTAAAATTCCCAAGTCCGTACTCCAATGGTGCAAAGTGTGGCAGATAAATCAGATTGTAGGGTGTATGTATACTTTATAGTGCTCTGCTGCAGATGCAGCCGGTGTATGGCTAACTAGGATGCATTCCACCTGCCAGGTACATCATTGAGAGGTTTGAATGGGCCAGTGTAAGTGGAACAGGGATTATCAGTATTAATTACATGACTGGCTTTCCCAGGCAATTTCCTTTTTTTTAACTGCCTTCCCTGATAAGCAGAATGGCATGGCATGCAAACATGCTAAAATTAGCTAAAACAAGTGTCCCAAAGCTAAATAAAGCTTAGCAGCATTGGACACACAACCCTTTTTAGCTGAGAGGTGCGCCATGCAAACAGGCACCACTCAGCTCCAATCTGTTTAAACATATAGTGACCCACCCCTTTTTGATGTCAGCTAGCTCTTCTCTGGATAACAACATGGTTCTGGTGCTACACGGATTTTACCTGCGGACACAGTAGCCAATTTTTGCTATTCAGTAACCCCCAGCTCATTTGCATACAGATCCGTGTGCACAACCTGGGTACTTCACTATTCCAGGGCCTGCCTCTTTAGCAACCACTGAAATCTACCATTGTACATACTCCATGCAGGGCCCTATTATGCATTATCCTCACATATTTCTTATTTTTACTTTTTATACTTTTTAATATTTTTTTTTGTTTTGCATAACGGCACATTTGAGCGCTGTTGCGTGCCATGCAAATGTAATATGTATATTAAAAAATATATTTATTACATAATTTTGCATGTTTTTTGGACATACAGAGCATAGTTTTGCACATAACTATGATATTATGCAATTCCTGACCTTCTAAATGGGCTTTTACAGCCCCTGTTCCATTTTTATTTTTTTGTACATGGATATTTTCCATGTACACTTTGGACACCAACACAGGGTCTGCATGACTACCTATCTGCTTGCTGGATCACTCCAGCACTCTCATTTGCATGCAGTTCACCTACTTATGAGGTGATTTAGATGCCACAGACACATCCATGTCCGCCCGCTCGTGCACACCCCTCTGCTCTGTTTACTGGATTGCATGGCAGCTTACTTCTGTGTAAGCTCCATGCCACTATGCCTACATGGAAAATCACTCCATGTAGGCTTTATTGCTATTTATGACATTTTGTATCTGCTTGCTGTCACATATGCAAAGAAACCATTCATTAATCTCAGTTCTGTTATACCTCCTCTATATAAGTTCATGCCTCAAAGAGTTTTTCTAAGACTTTTCAAGTTGCCAAATTGGATTACCTTACAAAGCCAAAGAAAACCATCTCATATTATATAGGTAGTATTGCCAGAATTTCAGTCTGCCATGTAAATAAGCATAAGAACCCATAAATGAATCCTGTAGTATAGCGTTATCTACTTGTATCTTCATTACAAAGTTAACTTACATATGCAATTTGAAAAGACTGTTTGCATTACGTGCATACATTCTGGATTATTGCGCACATACTGTATCCTTTCGGTAAAATACTACTGAAATGTATTTTTCTGTTCCCTTTCATTGGCATCAATTACCTGATAATAATCCCAAGACGTAGTCACACAGTCTGCCAAATTTTGATATGACATTGATGGAGCAGGATATCTATTTGGATTGTCCTTTTGAAACCCATTTAAAACTCACGAGTCTCTGAAACCTCCTTTATTTGAAACTACAAAGCAATCTTATTTCCATTTTCACTACTGCAGTTTCCTTTCATTCTGACAGTGCAGTTCTACATTAAATGCTGTCTCAGTTTCCTTTTGCTTGCATTTGGTCTTTTTACTTTTCTGTTATGTCTGCAGCTTTCAACCTACATGCACACTTTTCATTCAAAAATCTCCATTTTCGTGAATGAGATTTTCCATTTTCATTTCAAATTTGGCATATAAAAATCACTAGTTACATTATAATAAATACATTTAGTAAAGTTTGGACTAGTTTAACATTCCTCTTCTTCCACCTTTCCCTAGTGTTCTTAACCAAACTGTTCCAGTTTTCCACTTCCATCTGACTACGACCTTCTTTTTCATGTGTTACATAGCATCATCTACTGTCTAACGTTACTTTTCTGTTTCTTTATTGTCCTGCTGTGTTACAGCACAGCTCGTTACTATGGCCTGTTCCAATCTTATATTCACTTCTTCTTTCATACCTTATACACTGCTAATGGTCTTTGTTTCCTATTGTTTTTCTCTTTCTTTCTAGCCCTTTCTTTTATAAATCCTACTTGTTTGTCCCACTCCCACTGTCTCGGATTGCAGTGTCCATCTCCACTTTTGTTTGCTCACCTTACTATAATGCACGCATATGCATTTTAAGGCAATCACACAATCTAATCCAGAGACATTAGACACATCATGAGTCTTTTCACTTCTCAAGGAACATGCATCCTTTTTCTTAGGTTATGACATGTACGAATCCTCATTTTAGCATTATAAATTACATTGATCTGCACTGGAGTCATCAATTTGATGTCAGGGGCTACTAGGTACATGGCAGTATGCTAGCTGCCAAAGATGAAACACCAGTTCTCTAGTTAATCCATTGAGGACAGAATTAAACAGGCATGGTGCTTCAGTGGTAGCCTTTCAGAGCTTATCCTTAAACATATTCCTTACTTGTTCAAAAGCAGCACATACTTTCCAGTGGGTACAAGAAGTTCTAATATTTTACAGACCTCTTGCAGCAGGATGTTATATTAGAAATCTTCAACTCTTCTTTTCGAAACAATATGTCAGTTGCTTGACTACATGCTTTCCTAAGAGTAGATTGTTAAGAAGTACTTATGATGCAGGCATTTTTACTTTATGCACTAATTTTTAAAGTTCTTGAGTCAGAAAACACATGCACATGTTTATTTTTATTTAAAATTTTCCATTCGCATGTCAAATTTGTCATAGAAAAATTTCTAGCTAAATTAAAGTAAAGTTTGGACTATGTTAGCATTCCTCTTCTATATATTTCAACAAAAGTCTATTAATTTGGCCACTGTGAATGTTGATGTCTGAGAGGACTAGCATTGCCCTATTTTATCACTTTGTACCCATGCAGCATTTACCTGAAATTTCCAAACGTTGTCAAGTTCTTTTCTTTCTGACTGGGAAACTGTCTTCATCTTTCTTCCTGTTTTCATCTAGTAGCCTACAAAGTCACAAATGGAAACCAGTCATTATAATGGACCATCCGTTTTTTTTTGTCAACTGTATTAATTGCAATTATTTTTAAAAATTACCATCTTTTCTCATTCATTTTGTATGAAAAACTGTTAATTCAAGCATACAAAAATCAGAAAAATTGATTACTTGATCATATAATAAATATTAGCTTTAGAAGCTGTGCTTTGCCAAAATACTGAACACACACACACACACACACACACACACACACACACACACACACACACACACACACACACACACACACACACACACACACACACACACACACATATATACACACCTATAATTATTGTCTGCTTTCATATGGATAACATTTTATTTTATACAGAATTCTTTCAATACTGATTGCTCAACGGTGTAAATGTTGCTGATGGGGACTTTAATTTTGAAGGACAGCTAGGATCTTTGTCCCTGAGTTCATTCCCCCAATAACACACTCCACATAGAAAAGCCAGTGAGACTGATTTGTATTAAGCACACCCTCACAAATGTTACTTTTCACTCAATACTGAACCATTTTCAAACATATTTCATTACCAGTGACAAACCAATGACAGTAATTATCACCAAAAGGACAGCACAGGACCAAGTAACTACGCAAGACAGTTTCACCCACCTATAATACCCCAGTGGCACATCTGCCAAGTAGTACTGTGCAGTGTTTTGTACCACTCACTCAGTCTTTCAACATAATGACCAACTGTCATGAAAGCAGGGGGAAATGAAAGAGGGAAAGGCTGCCCCTGATCACCCACCGGACTGATCTTACACCAAGCCACCCCATTACTTGTTTGTCAATATACAAAGAAAAAGCATTAAGGATACCACAGATGAATCTTCAATGATAAACACAAAATGCTTTCACTACAACAGCTTCCTGAAGTGTTACTTTTTTGTGTGAAGCTTGTGTTTGTAACTAAAGATTCCTCTGTGGTACCCAGAATGTTTTTTCTTTGTTTATTGACCTGTTTGGAGCTTGGTCTGGACTTTATCTGCTTGAACTTTCATTGACTCATTCCTTTCCTGCCTGTCCCAAGTCCATGAGGTGAAAGGCACCAAATATTACTCCTCTGTAGTGAACAGACCTGAACAGACTGTCTGAGTGCATCATGTCCACTGTGAATACATTTCCATCACAAACATATGCCATAACATGTTAGTGGATGAATTGCAAACATGAATGCTACTGCCCTTTAACAGATGGTCAGTCCAGACAATATCATAATAACTATTTATAAATGTATTTCAATACTACCTTCAACAAATATAATCAAAATGACTAAACGTATCCTGCTGTCATGATCCATTTAGTTCTAGTCTGACAAATTTAAATTAAACAAATGCAAATGCAATTAAACTTTAGATTGAAGCACCCTATAGGCAGAAAAGCAAAGAGGGTCCTTGTCTACAAATTTCCTGTGTTTGAATACACTGAACCCTAACAAATGGGTTGCCTTGTTACTCTATGAGTGATGAACTTGCAAGTTGACTCAAGGGCAGACAGTGATGAGGCTTGGTGCCAGAACAGCCTTGGAATGATCACTGGCCACTCTACCAAATCATTGAGGAGGTTTCACTTCACTCTATTAATTCTCAGAAAATAAAGGCCAACAAGTGCTTCTTCAAAATGAAGCCCAAATTACTCCTTCCTGGATGACTCACCAAAATATTCAGTTGGTGAATCTGGTGTAAGACCTCAGAAAGTACCAAGAGCAGCTGCTCCTGAAGCAGGACTGAAAATCTTTTCTGAAATACCTAGAATCATCTCTGACCACACTAGCAAAGCATTGAGGAGATCACTCTTCACTCCATTAATTCTCAGAAAGTGCAGGCCAACAAGTTCCACTTCAGAATGAAGCCCAAATCATTCTATCTTGGATGAATCACCAAAATGGTGTAAGATTTCAGTAAGTGCCAAGAGCAGATGCTGCTGAAGCAGGCCTGAAAATCTTTTCTACAATACTTAAAAAACAGTTGGATTCAAGACCAAATTAATTTGGATGAACTGCTGCCCTAGGGGCTGCACAAGCAATGGAATAGTGTTCAAAAAACTATGTTTGTGCCACCTGCATAGAAATCATTGCTCATAGTTAATATGTAAGTGGTAGGTTTGCTACTCTTGTAAGCCATTTTCAGTCTAGCCACTTTCCTTATAGACTGTGAGAATCAAACCTCGTACCTTGTGTTTGTGAGATAAACCCCTTAAAAAATTATACCATTCCCCAGATAATAAGCCAAAGACCATTGAGCGACAGCTTACCTGGCATAACTCAAAAAGGCTGAATATAACCAGCATTCCATTCATTAATGACTTGAACAAACTGCCCCTTCCTGGTAAAGTTAGACACCCTGTCAATGTAAAATGAATGGAAGTAGTAACCAAATGTAGGCAGGTTCCTTAACGTACTATCCAAATATCTTAGTGTGATTAATTGACTTCTCAGTTGCCTAAACACTTGCTCCTATGTTGAACATGTAGAGAGACACATGCTTTTCCAACATCACCTTCTGCCCCTAACCAAAATGATCAGTCTTGGACCTGTTAATCCAATCATGACCAATTCCTGGGTAGTCAGTACATTAGTTCTGGATAGAGACATAAGGAGTTTCTTGACTCAGAATTCTCCCCAATTTAGCCAGCCTAATAATGTGGCCTAGATCACATAAATGTGATTATCTTTTGATTGTGAATAGATTCCTGTCAAAATGGACCCCAACAAAATTCTTTCTGATGGGCCATCTGGTATAACTGGATACCTTTTTACATTGTTTACCAACCATTTAACAACAAATAGATAATCCAGGACTTGGAGACGTCATATAAATCTGCAACTATAGATAGAATCCTGAGTGCTGCTAGACGGATAAGATGAATACTTGTCGTCTTAACTGCCTCACTGATCATATATCTGGCCACTGTGTAAATGTTAATCAATGAAGGAGGAGCACATCCTCTTGTTACTTGGTAACATTGAACAAAAGGTTCAAAAGGAATGCAAAGCATCACCATATGATGTTTTGGAGCTGTCTGCCCTGAAAGAAAAAAAAGACAGGCTCATTTCAGGTTGTTGGCTGTAAACATGAGTAGTATAAGGAAATATATACTAATATATGGTTTATGGGTTTATGAGTGGAATAAAACAGCTGATGCAGACACCATATGTTTGATACACACACAATTTTTAGATAAGCAAAAAAGGCCCATTTAGAAATTAGAGTAGAAAGAAAATTATATGGACTTTTTACAAAAAAGTCACTCAGTTACTGCTGTATTAAAATTGGATTTCATTTTAGTAAGTGATCAAAATTTAATAAGTAACTTACAAGTTGGGATGCCATTGGAATTTGCAGTCACAATTCAATAAGCTTTGAAATTCTGACTTAAAAGGCATATCATTTTCAGATGTAAGAAAATGTATAATTATAGCAGTCTTGATTATAGCTTAATAATTTGGAACATAAACTAGAACACTGAAGAAATTAATGCTAGTTGTGTTTATAATACCATGAAGCAGATATGAATTAATAATGTACAAT
Organism: Protopterus annectens; assembly: GCF_019279795.1. Lineage (NCBI taxonomy): Eukaryota > Metazoa > Chordata > Ceratodontiformes > Protopteridae > Protopterus > Protopterus annectens. The sequence continues at coordinate 703,794,318 of NC_056731.1, forward strand.
TTTCCTTTGTTACTAATAAATGTACTGAATCCTCTTCTTTCGGCTTTTCCCAATAAGGGGTTGCCACAGTGGATCACCTGTCCGCTCATGATTGTCAGTGGAGTTTTACAGTGTTGAGTTGCCAGCCCAGTACCCAACCTTCCATGGAAGACTCACACATGCATGCACTCATGCCTAGGGCCAATTTAGAGTATCCAATCGACCTACAGCATGTGTCTGGGAGGAAACCGAAGCACCCAGAGTAAACCCATGCAACCACAGGGAGGACATGCAGACTTCACACAGAAGGCACTCTAGCCGAGGATTGAACCAGAGAATCTCTTGCTGTGAGGTTGCAGTGCTAACCGCTGCACCACCATGGTTGCCCTAATAAATGAACTGAATACATTTCCTAAAATTTTGATCAGAAGTTACAGGAGAAAAGGAGGTTGATTTAGAAGTATAAAAAAATCTGCTTAGACAAAATAAAAGAGGTACAAATAAAATGACTAAAGACCTACAAATATAAAAGGAAAATGTATTTTAAAATAAAGTTGACTTCCTCTAATAATTAAAAGAATTATTACAAATATATTAACTCACACAGGAAGAGTACTAATCCACTTATGATGATTGATCTGAATAGTATAAAGTTACTAAATCATATGCTACTATCCAATGCTTTTGAAAAATATTTCTCTGGCATATCTACTGTCATTGTTAATGACAAATATGTATTTACTAAGTGGAATACAGCGGAATACAGATGTATCTATTTGTAATGAATAACTTTGCATAGTGTTGTCATTGCTCTAAGTAAGCCGAAGAATAACATCTACAGGTGCAGATAATATCCCCTTAATGTTGTTAAAGCAATTAGAAGATGAATTAATTATCCCTTTTGTTAAAGTATTCAATGTCTTATTAAGATCTTGTACTGTTCAAAAGTTCTGGAAAGTAACATTTATCACTCCAATACATAAAAAGGGAAAAATTAGATATGAATAATTATCTCCCTATACTTATAACATATTACAGGGGAAATGTTTTGAAAAGTACCTTGCTGAACTTATTGTACAAGAAAAGGTATCCAGTAATCTGTATAATTTACATCAACATGGCTTTAGAACTGGAAGATCAAGATTAATAATTAATTGAAAATGTATTACCATATTACTGCAACAATTGATGAAGTTATGTCTCCAACAGTCTTATTTTTAGCTTTAGTAAAGGCTTTTGACACATTACCACATAAAAACCATACACAATAATCTACTTAAAGATAAATTAAATCCTTATTTTATTAACTGTATCATGGAGTGGATATTAGGTAGGAGTCAAGTTGTTACTGTCTTAGGACATAGTTCTTATCCTTATCCAGTTTTAGCAGGGATTCCACAGAGTTCTGTACCCTTCCATTTAACATTTTCTTTCTAACTTTCCTGGTGGCAATAAACCATAGCTGAATGACCAAATCTGCTGACAAATGTAAGCTGTGGTTGAGTCTTACTTCAGCCAGGGATTATAAAAATATCAATAACTTCATGGCAGATATATCATGTAGGGAATATAACACTGGAATAAAGTTCAATACGGATAAATGTAATATTATATACTTCAGTAAGAATATTAAAAGGTAACCTATTACATTACATAATAAACATTTAACTGTGGTCTCTGACTATAGGGGTTTGGGAATATTAATTAGACATTAGCAAAGCATGTTAACAAAATTACTGTTAAAGCTATGAAACAATTAGGTTTGTTGTTAAAAATATTTCTTTGAGGGATGGTCAGCACATTGTAACTTTGAATAAAACATTTATTATTGCCTGAATACAATATTTTTTGCATTTACAATAAAGGTCATTTAATTAAACTTGAACATATGAAATGCAAGTTCACTAAGAGAATGAAATTAGTTTCAAGATCAAACTTGCTAAGAGAGATGTGCAAGTCTGAGATTATGTATTATGTGAAATATAGATATCTCTGAGGGAACATTATTTTGGTTATAACGTTTTCACTAATGAATGGCTTCAAGCAATGTTTGCCATCAGTATTAATGGCAATAGTAAAACACTTAAACATAAAGTTATATGTTTAAATCTGTTAGAACTGCATTGAGATCAAAATGTGTAACTGAGATAATTCCTAGATTACAATCCCATTGGGCATAAGAGAATCTGAATCTTTTTTGATTTTTAAAAAGAAGTTAGACACTTGGTTTTGTCTAAAGGTGTAGTCCTTTGAATTGACTGAATCAGCATTCTTAGATGGCCTCTTGGTCTAACTGCTGTATGGCTATTTATGAACTTCTGTTTAGGCACCACATGTAAGTGTAGGTGCCACAGGTAGGATGTTGCTCTGTGATTTATAAATAAAAGGAAGCTCAGTAATGTTAATGACTATATATACATGTATGAGCGTAGGTGATAAAGTAAGATATTTTTGCAGAATTAAAAAAAACATATGGTTATAGATATGGATTTACTGGCTGTAGACTGATTAACTGATGAAAATATTTTGAAGATTTAAAAATATGTGGTTATAAATGTTGTTATAATGGTTGCAGGGACTTTAACTGTAAATTGAAAGCAAAGGGAAAGGTTACATAAGATCTAAAACAGTGTGGAGAATTTATGAACTATGACAGGTTAGTTTTAGTGAATAAAGATCACATAAATATGTCTGAGGTAATATAAAGTCTGAAAATGATTTCCTTTTGAAGTTTGGAGGCATACAGGATAGCATATGAGAACATTTTTCAACTTACACAGCTATATGGCCAGTCATTGGAGATAATGAGATTATTAAAGAGAACGCAAAATCGATTAATAGAAGAAATATGTCATAAGTAGTGCGATGAAAATCAAGACAATATATTTTATTATGCTTCTAAAACAACAAAACCTTTTTATGTTGCAAGGTGACAGCAATTTAAATATAACTATCCAAGTTCTGAAAGAAAGTAGAAAGAAAAGGCAAAATAATATAACGTATCAGTAAGCAATTATGAAATGTTTTAGAAAAGAACAATTCGGAGAACTTAAAAAACGAAAGAAGTATATGAACTGAATAAAACAAAAATTAAGCACATATTACACAGACAGTTATTTGAAAAGCTAAAATATATGTAACACCATGTTTTGCAAAGAAAGTAAGTAGTGATAAAAGAATGATTATGACAATGTTAAGAATAAAGGTAAAATGCAATATAAATAAAAAAATGAGTACAGTTATACATTATGCAATGAATGTGTCTAAAGAATAAGAAATGAAATGAGTACTGTTTGGTATACATAACAATAGTCAACATAAAGAGAAAATGTTTAAAAGAGGAAACAACTCTTGCTAAAGAAGTGAAAGAAAACAGTGTTCTAATTCCAGTTGTACAAGAAATTAATTTTAAAGGATGTTCACGTTTTGGGAAAAAAAGCAATACCTTTCAATTATGAATGATTAGATGCATAAAGTAATAAGAGGATGAATAGGTATGTTGAAGGATTATAAAGCTTATATGGAAAAAGTTAAAAAAGAGATATAAACATTTAATACCAATAATATGAACAAATACAATTCATAAAACCTTTATGAAAATATTACAGATATGACAGGAAAAGGTTATAACATTTTTAATAAATGTATTTATGATATTCCAGGAAATTAAATTTCTGGTCAGTATGACTGTTGCCAACTTATCTAAGGAGAAATGACTAGGGAAACTAATGTCATGAGATGTGGCTAAAGCCTTTGATAGTATATATTATAATCAAACATGGAAAATCATGAAAGCTAACAGTACCAGAAGTAAAATGATGAATGAATTAGATATGGATAAAATTATTTTAAATAGATGGATATTAAATAGGGTATAGGTAAAAAGGTTTTAAAGGGTGAGGTGATTTTCAAATCTGTAGTGAATTCTATTACAGAAAAAAAACGTGAGAAGAGATTAAAAAAGCAAGTTGAGAAATCATAAAATATATAAAATACCATGTTTGGAGTATTATGGATATGATTTATTTTTAATAACAAGGAACAGAAATTGAATGGATGGTTTGTAAATAGCAATACAACACTTTAAACACTAAAACACTCTGCAGAGGTTATTTGGTCTTACTTTTAATGTTGCAGGTTCCACAAACATTTCCTAAAAAACACAAGCAACCAGCATTTAATGCACTACAAAAGACTAAGGTACTGCAAGCCATAATAAAGGATGATTTACAAATGCATCCCAAAAGGCAGCCAGCAAGACAACAAGTCAGGCTACATTTAATCCAGGTCTCTGAACAGGAAAAAGTAAATCAATACAGGTTAGACAGAGTGATGGTGCAGGCTGTGTGCAGGATATGAGTATCTCACACATGCAGTTGCAGTCTGCTGGGTAATTAAGAAACAAAAGTGCGCCTGAGTCCAGGTATACTGGCCTCTGGCATATTTCAGTGGCATATGGGAGATGCTATAAGAGTGTCACAGGCAGTTGCATTCTTGCACAGTTTCTGACATTAATGTGCACCAAGATGGATGAATGCATTCACTTACCAGCAACAGCCATGGAGCACAGAAATATCATGCAACCATTATATGCCATTGCTAACTTCCTCCATGTCCTCAGTGCAATTGATTGTATCCACAATCCAATCAAAACCCTAGCAGTAACAAGTGCCAAAGAGTACATCAATAGAAAGGGGTTCAATCATTAGGTTTTGTGCTCCGCAGGCATCCTCATTACTAATATCATGACAACATACTCCAGTAGTGTGCATGATTCAGCAATTTTAAGGAAACATACTCTGAGAGTTACATTCCAACATCGTGAAATACAGGAGGGGCTACTAATAGGTAAGTATGTGACGACTGTTATATGATAAGCAGTAGCCAGACATTGTAATGGGAAGATAGATGACCACATTTTCCATCGCATCCCCCTAAAAACAGGTGATTGTAATTATCCAGTGGAGCCTTGGCTTATGACTCCATACAGAGATCCACTAACACTTGCTGAGGATGTGTACAACAGAGTACACATTGCAACACAAAGCTCCATCGAGCATGTGTTTGGCATGCTGAAAGCAGTATTCAGATGACTGGACACATCTGGGGATGCACTCCAATACACACCAGAAAAGACACCACAGATGATCACCATGCATGCCATGCTGCACAACATGATAATATCAAAACAAAGTGACCTACCAGCCTGCAGTAAGGGTGAACTACCCCAAGAACTCAATATGTCAAATATAGTGCTATCAGAACTGTCACAGGATGATCAGGAGGCCAGAGGGGTGAAGAAACAGGTGTGAGTAGTGGGGGATGCAATCATATATCCAGGCTCAGGCAATATGGTAGCATCTGACATTCAACTTTGAGCCATAACAAGACACATGTGCAGGAGTGCACAGACTAAATACTTATGTTCACACAGTGTTACCCCACAACTGCAATGGAAAAAACATTAGCTGTTCACATTGAACATCGTACATAACAGAACCATACTGTATGCACACGGCATTGCAAGAAACACATCTGGATGTCTACAGAAAAAACATCATCACATGAATTCTCTCTACAAGGTACAACAACAAAGAAGACCACACTGGGATATGTGTGGAATGCAGGAGGTGTGCACAATAAAAGCTGTTGTTGTACTGGTAGGATGTCATCATACAAGCAACTAGCATCTAAAGGTAGTTGTACAATAGCCAGGACCACAAAAAATATAGGCCTATGTAGTGTACGGGGATGTATCAGCATAAACATAATCTAAATACAGGGGTTGTACACCAACACTGATGCGTTACACATAGCATAGTGATGTGTACCAGTGTTGTACAGCACATGATGCAACACACAGAATGAGTAATAACAAACATGTCAAAGACCAGCCAAACTGAAACATACAACAAGTTTCATATGACATGTTTGACGTGGAATGTCAGAAATAAAGCAACCCTACAATGCACAGGTTATTGCTGCAACATGAGTCAGTTAGCGGTAAGAATATTATGAAACAAATCCCCCAAAGGATCAGTGGTTAACCACACAAACAAAAATTTCAGATAAAAATAAAATGGTATACCAACACACAGCTACTGTTATCACTTATTAGAAACAGGTTTCAAAACAGATAATTCAATATCAGTCAAAGTTCTCTTCGATATACTCCAAACTAAGGACAGTAAAGTGGTTTCCACATCTCCTTGATAGTAGGATAATTTGCAGGGTCTATCTACTCCTTCCTTTTCATACGTCTCCTGCCTCTCGAATGACTCAGTACATTCACTCGATCTTATCTGATGGGAAGAGTTGGAAAAACCTGCTCAAAATTACCCATCATGTTAATCTTCCTTCTAACATCCATTTGTGATGGAGGTGGGAGATTTATCAGTTGGTAAGAGTGAAGCAACAGTAGCAACAGAAGACTTCATAACATTCTCTCTCCCACTGTCAGTGGGTGTAATATCGACCTTTTCCTTAATAGCAGGTCCACTATCATTCACAGCTGTCCTAGGCCATGAAGGCCCATGGCTTTTTTCAAAGTTATTCGAGTCACTATCCTTTTCCTTTTTGAAACCACAAGCTGCTTCTCATAAACAGTTACATTTTGAATAACTTAACTAACTGCTTTGTCAACCAAGGCCATAGGAAATGAGGTATGCAGCATATCCTGTTGTTTCTCAACATTATCAATAAGCTTCTTTTCTTTTCTTCAGGTCTAAAAAAGTCAATAAGAAGCTTCAAATAATTAAAGCTGGCTTCCAAATTAAGACTGCATCTTGCCAACAATTCAGGAAAATGTGAGCCACAAGCAAGCATTTTAATACCCTTAAACCTCGAGATATCACATGTAACTGTAAACACACCTAAAAACGATACCATTGAAGCTGTAACCTTTCCAGTCTATCCAAATCATTCTCAAGTACATTCAAACATGACCGAAATAAAGTTCTATTAATTCTTATCACCATCAATACCAGCTTCCACAATACTTCTTTAGGTGTTCAATAGTGGATTCTCTCTAGTGAACAATAATTTGGACAATCCATCATGTCTCCGACCATGATCTTGTCTTTCTGGATTAAAATCCAACTTGGTATCATTATTCATGCCTTCCGCCATGCTCCAAAGGGGAAGTAAAACCCAGGTAAATTATGAAGCAAATCCCACAAAGGATGAATGGTTAACCACACAAACAAACAAAAACTTTGGATAAAAATAAAACAGCATAATGACATATGGCTGTGGTTATCACAGATTTATTAGAAACAGCGGGAGAGAGTGTTATGAAGTCTCCTGTTGCTACTGATGCTTCAGTGTTACCAACTGATAAATCTCCACCTCCATCACAAATGGATGCTAGAAGGAAGATTAATACTGTGGGTCATTTTGAGCAGGTTTCTTCAACTCTTCCTCTTCCCATCAGACAAGATTAAGTGAGAATACTGAAAGGTTCCAGAAACAGAGGATGTATGAAAAGAAAGGAGCAGATAGACTCGACAAACTATCCTACTTCAACAAGATGTGGAAACCTCATCGTCCTTAGTTTGGAATATATCAAAGAAAACTTTGACTGATACAGAATTCTCTATTTTAAAACCTGTTTCTCATAATTTTAAGCGTGATAATCATGGTCATGTGTCTGTATACCATTTTATTTTTATCCGAAGAGGTAAGAATATGTTCAGTCATGCAGAGCAACAATAATAATCAGTACACATCAGCCACAGAACATGCAGCATTGTTTGGGATATAGTAACATAATTATATATGTGTGTGGAATCAAGGAGATATGGAAAGGAGCACATGGGGAGGACATGTCAGCAGGAAGATAGCAAAGGGAAACTGGTCCACAGAAATGCATTCTGTGCAGAAAATGAGGTATATGCAGTATTATAGTAAAATGACATAAGTAACACAGGAATGCATACAGAGGCACATTATCCTACCTTTCAAAGGATACGCAATTAACCACATGTGTAACTTTTCTGGGCCAGACAATGAACCAAATGCTTTGACCCGTGTGCCATTGGCCATCCTATGAGTGAAACATGTTGAATCCCACCTCAGGATCAGTAGATCGGCTATGAGAGGAGGCAGGTAGTGGATGTGCTGTAAAAAGAGGCAAATGACACATCATATGCATTCAATGAAGTCAAATGAGGAAGCACAGGGCTAAGATTTTGGACAATGATATAAGTACAGTGCTTATGATGATATGGACTTTCCAGGTTAGCATGGCTGTGGGTGGTGCAGGGATCCTATTAACCAAATATATACCATGTCATTTACATCTCAAGCAAATAGAAACATGTCTACAACACCTAAAACCTAGCTGACATGTCCTTCTCTGACACCATCATGGTAGTGAGGGCTGACATGTCATTGTCATTTAAAAAGAGAAACATACAAAACTCAGTAGTATGTACATACCTGGTACATGTAGCATTCAACCTGATGTATAACACACATCAAATATGGTATATCAATACTAGATTGTCATTGATGTAATATGGATCATATGTTGTGTGCAGGTGAACAATACCACAATCACCATGAAGGTCACAGATGTAATTTACAATACCGAGATGAAGATAACATCCAACTGCCCTACCATGTATGTCCTCTCTGGATGGGGAATATATCCAGTGTAAAGCATAACCTGTATTTTAATAATATATCCAGTGTAAAGCATAACCTGTATTTTAATATGACATACAAACAACAATGAATATACTCCTCTGTCATAACTTACCTTGAGAATCTGTATCAGGTCCATTGTCACTTTCACAATGTAGTTCTGCTGCTGTAACACAAATATAACAATGAGTTAAGAATTGTGAATGAAAGTTCTTTAAGGAAAATTGCTGTTTGCTTCAGTGTTTAACCTCAGATGTAGCTGTTCATCTTGGAACACTTGTCTCAATACCTCCTCCATGTATCCAGCAATCCTAGCAGGTGTTACGATGGGAGGTACAGAACATTGTTATCTCATCCAAGGGAGGCAATGGTGCCCTCCCCCCAGTGGCATTCTTTACCCTTTCTTAGCAGTGGAGTCTGTTGGCTGCATGCAGGATTATGACAGAGCAGCATCACTGGCAGGTCTCCCTGGAATTGTTGTGCTGACCACAGCATTGATCAAGTTTGTTAGATCTATCCACACTTACTCTCTTCACACAATATTGCCTATCCAACCTAGCAGACTCCAGCCATCCTAGTGCAGACTCTCTATAATTATGTCATTTTTACATGGTGAAAAATTGCCCGTCCTATTTTGGTTGGACATTTGAAAGACAAGGTGATATGCACATCATAGATTTTAAGTAGGGTTCGCATATTGATATGTCAATGTTAAAAGCATATCTCAAATTAATTCCTCGCCTCTCATTTACAGTGCATAGATATGCAAAGCAATCCATGTCATCTATATTATTGTCATATACAGAGAAGCAGAAAGAACATTAAAAGCTTTTCTGAAAAACTGATCCATATGCCCTAACATCATGAGCATACATGTGCACACCTATCAATTCATTCCACGTATGGATATGTCACATATGTAGAGAAGGGACTTGAACTAGTGTCTGTGAATATTATAACAAATAAAGGCCAAATGCTACTAGAATGTGCCTAATCTTCAGGACTACTAAAATGATGTTGCCACAGTTACATGCATGTAGTAACATTGCAGATGCCACTGCAGTCAGAGACACGTGTAGCATCACAAATGTGACCTTCATGGTATCTCTCTCTCTCTCTCTGTCTCTGTCCCTTTCTCTCTCTCTCTCTCTCTCTCTCTCTCTCTTTCTCATTTGTGCACCATGTGGTACATTGGGTGGGCCCCTATTAAATTGCTGAACATTTTAAAGTTCGAATGTTATATGGTCGACACCATATGATCAAACTTTGAAAAGTTAGAAGGTGGAATGCAATGGCTCCGGACACAAAGAATGGGAAAATTTCCCTTTTCAGCACTGAAGTGCGGTCTTAGAGTTGGTATATTTAAGTAGGGGGGAGGGGTGGCATAGCTCACAGTGTTAAGGTAAGTTTTTTTTTCTTTTACTTTTTTATTATATCTTCGAGGTTTCAAGTTTCTCTCATATGTTGTAGAACATATGAGGTTCGAAATTTGGAAGCTTTGAATATATAATATAGACCCACATCAGGCAATGAGCACCTTTCAGCGCTTGTTGTTTCTGTAGCAGTTACAAGTTTTCTGGGCATGGGTTACTAGCCCAAGGCCCAATCCTCCTCGGAGAGTGTAAACCTCATGGTATGGTAAACAACAAAACTATTGAAAATTTCACAAAAACAAGGCAGAAAAAACATCAACTTATGACAAAGAATAGGTAAGCATTTATGGCATCACATAACAATAACAAACAATGTAATCACATCTACCATTATATGATGAAGCATCAGATAATATATATAAAGCAGTCCTTAAACACACAACTTGTGAACAACCTTGTAAGTTGCTGTTATCTGCAAAACATACATCAAGCATTAAGAGTTAACCTGTAGTACCTACAGATATGAAAGAAATCTGTCTGTATTTGTAGTTCACTGGGATAGCCATACAATTGCATATGGGGAAACCCCTATAATAGTAATGAACATGTACCCATATGCATATTGGGGAAGTCTATCCCCATCCTTTGTGTAACAGGCAGATTGTAATGCAGAGAATTAAACATATATGCATGAAAGATGTTTTAGTGTTTTTTAGTGGCACGGTAACATGCATATCCTTTGTGAGAATGCTGACATCACAAATGACTACCTTAAATGAAGTGTATGGGATACCTGAAATGTTATAGCTCAGGGTTGTTGCAATAGACATTGTGACTGCACGCAGTCATAACTGAATAGTTTTTGTGTCCGATTCTCACACAGATATTGTGTATGGCATTAGCGAGCTTGATTATTCTTACACATGTATGACTGGCTTACAGAAAATGTGTTATAAGAGGTAATGTTCTTGTTTTACTCCGTTGTTAGTTATGTTAAAAATGTCAACATTTCAAATTGCACATTGCAATTTTGATATATATATATTGTGATGTTAAATCTATATAGCATCTTATCTAATGCATATGGCAGCACTTGCAATTTTCTTATTGCTTGTTTGCGCCTTTCGGCTTTTCCTGGTTAGGGGTCGCCACACCGGAACTCCGGTCCGCTAATGATTGGTAGTGGATTTTTACGTACCGGGTTACCAGCCCTGACGCACAACCTTCAATGAAGGCATGCCCCATTCACGTATGCCTCCACACAGAAGACGCTCTAGCTGAGAATTGAACGGGACAACGTCTTGCTATGAGGCAACAACGCTATTTGCAATTTTCTTATACTTCTTATAATCTCATACATGCGCACACATTCATATTTCACTAAAATATGCATGTATGTGTCCATATAAAAAACAAATGCATGTACACCTACATATACAGGCAGGTATACCTATCGATCGATATATATATATATATATATATATATATATATATATATATATATATATATATATATATATATCCTGTATCCAAATAGGACATTGTGTGCCAGGCATTTATAAGCTACAGCTGTCCATATATATCTGCCTATATACTCATATGCATGTATTTGTTTGAATTCATGCATATGTACATACAGTAAGACTGCAACATCGAGTTATCATTCATCATATACATATGTACACATTTTATTAGTTATGACGTAACACCACACTAAGCTCAGCATACGATACATCTGTACATTTGTAGGTTTTTATCCACATTTTTTGATATCTATGTAGACTTACATAATTTCATCTTAGATTAGCACACTTGTTAGTTGGTGTAATGTTTTATCTGCATATTCACTGATGTAATGTGACTTCTATCATTTCATGCAGTCACAGCAAAGACTGAATTGCTAGGCAGGCAGTGTTCTGGTTTGTAGAGTAAACATTCAGTTTGTCGTCAGTTATCTTTATGTGCGCATAGTGGTGAGACTGATACATCAGTTAACTATGTAAAATGTGATATTATATATATGGCACTGCTTGTTAACATGTCATAATAACTATATTTTTCACTGTTCTTTTGTTTGACATAGCAGTACTTACATACTTAAATAATACAATCCTTCTGTTGCGGTAATACTTCATCAGCCAGAATCAATAAAGCCTCCACTGTCTGTTTACACCACCATGATGCGCAAATGGTAGCGCACTGTTTTACATTCAGTAAGCATATCTATGCAGTGAGTAGAGCCATGTATCACTGCACAAAGGTAAACATCATGGAATGCAAATTATTGAATGAGCAGCTGAATCGTATGCTAATCAACCAATCCTAGAAGGAGAAGCTATTCATCAAGCTATAAAGAACTGTGTAGACTCAGAGCTGTTTTTTCCTGTGGATTCTAAAACCTATTGAAATACAATGACAGAAAGGCATCTACATAGGAACAATGTTAGGGGCTGCTGTAGCTTTAATTTATGTGTATGTGCAACAGGCTAAAGTCTATGCTGCTGCTAAGAGACCACAGCCAAGAAGTGTTTTCAGACCCCAGTGAATTTATCACAATCTGCATGACATGGAAATTGTAAATCGCTACAGGGTGGATAGAGATACACTACAGGAACTCTGCAACCTCTGTTGTCCTCAACTCAGACTAAGGGCATACCGAGGGGAACCCATCCCAGTGGAGACAAGTTCACATGTATCACTTAGAATTTTAGCTACAGATACCTTTCAGAGACCAACAGGGGACATGCTAGGGGGTGTCACAGGCATCAGCATCCAGAATCCTCCATCAATTTTTGAATGATATGCTACAACATGCTAGAGATCACATATATTTTCCCTGTTCTCCTGAGGATAAGGCCAGAAATAGTGTATGCAGGAGTTCTACCCTGTAGCACACAACCGTGAAGTACTGGGGTGCTACAGTTTGCACATATGTAGAACTTAAGGCACCATCCCGGGAACAGAGAAGGCTCGGAATTAATAGAAAGGGATACCACTCTATTAACTGCCAAGTCATGTGTAATGCCAAGGGAATCATCTTGAATGTGTGTGTGTGCAGGCAACCCAGGCAGTTACCATGACTCATATATCTGGCATACCTCCCATCTGTTTCAGGTGTTCACAAAGGTAGATATCCCACAGAGTCATTTACTGGAAGATGCAGGTTATGCACAGGAACCATTGATTATGACACCCATCAGAAATGTACACACACTGCCTGAAGAACACCATAATGAGGCACATGCTCAAACCAGAAATATAGAGCATGTGTTTGGGCTGCTGAAGTCACGGCTCTGGTGCCTAGATACATCTGGGAAAGCCCATCTGTACAATACATGGACATGTACTGAAAATTTTTACTGTATGTGCCATGTACACAACATCATCTTGAGAAAGTGGCTTCAGCAGGCTCAACAAGGGAAAGGGCACATATCCTACCACCAAGGGTAAGGTCACCACATCCACATGCAGGTGAGGAGTCAGAGGGGTAATCAGCAGCTGCTGTGGGTGTAGGCAGGCATAGGTGTCCTCAGTATGCTCTCTCATTGCCTAAGAGATAATGCATAGCACACTCATTCACCATCTAAGGGCCTAAAACCTTCCTAATACACACAGGCATATTGTAACATTGATGCCAGGCAGCTCTCACAACCTTTACCTCTCCATGTAATGGATGTGTACTGCTTGTATCAGACAGAGTCAGCCCTGACCTAAAACTGTTGTAACTGCTGGATTTACATTATAAGTGTTAAACCTGGAGTTTATTGTGTTATAAATGACTGGCATATCCTTGCATGTTGTTGCTTGGTAGTGTAAGCAAGTAAAAGGTGGAAGATTTGTACAGAAATGTCCTTAATATGTGACAGCAGAGACTTACTTGACTTATATAGGCCTATTATTAAGTAGTAGGCCTCAGACATCAAAGATTCACACAGTCATACCTCTCAAAAGTTGTGATGATCACTGCAAGACCTCAGTTTAGCACCATACATTTGTACTGGAAAATCATTAAATAGAGAAGTTAGAAATTAAATATATAGATTTCAGTGTCAGACTTCACAACCCTCACAAGATCATTAACAATAAAGATGGAAAAAAATTGATGCTATCAAATGTCTAACCTTCTAAGATGAATATAAGTCAAAGGTACTATTACCAATTCAACATCCAAAATGCAGATAGACTAAGCACTAAGGCAGTTATGCAATGTAAGCATCAGGCACAAAGCTTATGTATCCCTGAATCCACAAGATATAAAACAAGGATATGGCACAGTTATCATAACTTGCATAGGGTGTTGTGGGGGGGGAGGCAGGAAGCCTAGACACAAAAGGTCTGTGAGTGTGTATGAGTAAGAAAAAGAAGCAGGCAGACATTTGGAAAAAGCAACAAATGGCCAGTGAGACAAAATTAGTTTTAAGCTTCACAGCTGAACCATGTAACTGTTGAATGTGTGTCTGTATGGGTTCTCCAGGTGAAACTGGTGTGTGAGTGTCTGCATGAACATAGCCAAGCTCTGTGCTATGTCTTCTTATGTCAGACAGGTGTGAGTCATGCATGGTAGAGGTGGCAGTTCATCATTGCCATATCAGAGCATGAGAACTGACTCTCCCAGGAGTTGCACTGACATGCCCATGCCTGCAGTCAGATGCACTGCTGCTACCTGAATGTGACAGATGTCTGCTGGATGAGTTCCCCCCACAAGGATGACCAGGACCATGACCCATGGCCTGACATGTCTGAGCGTAGAGAGCTCAACCACTGATGGAGCAGTGGAAATACTGCCACTATGGGAGTGTGGTCAGGCATGGCCACATTGACTAACAGCAGATGATGTGGCTGACTTACACCCATAAGGATGCCATTCCCCTTCCAGCAAATGTTCCATCATAGACACAGCTCATTCCAATGTGTCATTCATCCGATCCACTGAATCAGCAATATGGTGGTGGCAGTCATGCATGTCAGCCTGTGACACATCTACATCCCAAAGCATTTCTCTGGGGGACCTATGGGAAAATGCTTGTGGCTCTAAACATATGTTGAGTGGCAAGGGAAGAGACACCTGGATCAGGTGTAGAATGGATAGCAGGTCTCCTCCAAAAACCCTTAAAAATATTCCTGCTTGTCACCTCACCCACACTTTGGATATGGCCAGAGTCTACAGGCACTGAAGCCACAGTAACTACACTTCTCTGATCAATTGTCTCACCCTCCACCTGTTCAGTATCTGAGTTCTCACTGGAATGGGTAGGCATAGGCCTACTGGCTGTGTCTGATGGTATTTCAAGGGATGGTTGTATGTAAGCTTCAGTGTCAGATTCATCCTCTGTACCCCACCCCCCTGACTGTGCCTCTGTTTGGCCATCATCATGCTCAGACTCTACTGATACTCTGACATCAGATGGTAGAAGTCCCACACTTCCACTATCAGGATCGCCTGTGGTAATAAGCAACAAACACAGGCACAATTAATACCTACACCACTATAGCCCAATATTGGCTAACAAAATAAAACTGGTGCCACTATTAGACAGTACAGCAATACACAAAACAGTCCTGACATCACATCAGACACTAAAATATTTTGTTGAATTGCTCATCAGTACTGACATAAAAATGTTTGGCTTACCATGTGCAGATGATGGTATGCTCCATATGCCAGATGGTCCCGGAAGAAGCTAAGCAAAAGGTAAAGACAACATCATTATAATTAATGGTATGCTTTTTATACCGGGTGGTCCTGGAAGAACCTAAGCAAAAGGTAAGGACAACATCATCATAATTAACAGTAACACAAGGGGTAATAATTGTTCCCCTTTATATGTCCATTAACTATACTTGCAACAAGAACTTGGATGACAAGTCCAAACTAAGACCATGTGTAATCAGTCAGAATGTGTTGCTAAATGTAGTAATCTTCAAACCTCTCAAAAAATGTCTTATAAAACAGAACTAACATACTGATTTAAATTGTTTTACTATACAACAGTATTTAACAACTAAGATACAAAAGCCTTCTTGAAAGGTTCTCCTGCTTGCTGTCCCTGAAAGAGTAGCACCAGTGTCAAAGCCTTGCTGTTCTGCACTTTCCTGGGAGCTATCTGGATTCCTGACAGTGTTTGCGTGATATGCAGCTTAGCACAAACATGAGAAATAGAGAAAAAATTAATATCAGGTTTGGTTGTGCTTATCCCATTTGTACAAAGTGCAGCAGTGTGCATACTGGACTACTAGGGGTTGACCGGGGACTTTTTTTTCCGGTTTGTTTTTTTGGTGTTCAAATTGTTTAAAACAAATTGTCAAATGGAAGTCCGTTTTTGCCATTTTTTTGAAAAGTTGAAGAGTTATTTTGCTGAAACTGATAATGAAAAAAAAAAAAAATAGAAATATCATAGAAAAAATGAAATACAATCCCCTACTTACAATATGGGAATATATCCTTAGTGGTCACAATTGAGAGCTAAATGAAAACACAAGATACAACTAAAACACAAAATACAAACACTCACACACAGTATAAGCAATGTTTATTTTATGTATTTTTTATTTGATATTGTTTTTGTTTATTTGTGTGTGTTTGTGTGTAGTGTTGTGTGTGTGGTTTGTATGTTTTTTGTTTTGTTTTTTTTTTTTTTTTTTTTTTTTTTTTTTTTTTTTTTTTTTTTTTTTCTTTTTTTTTTTGTTTTTTTTGAACTTGTTTTTGGTGATGATTGTGATGTTTGTGTGTGTATTTGCAATTAAATTTTTTTTTTTGTTTTCCTTGTGAAGTGTTTATAAGTGAAAAATGTATGTAAGTAAACGCTATACCTACTTAATTCCATACCTTTCTCTTTCTCTTTTTTTTTTTTTTTTTATCAATCAATCATATAATCAATTGCTTGCTCACAACAATGCTTATTAGGATCACATCATCATGAGATTCATCCATTATTGGGTTGGTTTTCTGACTGTGCAGCAAGTTAGGTTGTTGTGTTGTTGTAGTTTTAGTCCCCCTAAGTGTATTACAGAGAGGTGAGGAGGACTGGTGGGAAGAGAGGTAGTGCTATCCTTGGCAATCACTGCTTGTAGCCTTGGGTTTGCATGCGGCTTAGTAATGGACTACTGGCTCTCTCAGCAAGCAGAGAGAACACCTGCAAAATACCTGCAAAAGGGCATCTGTAAAAGGGCAAAGGTCAAAAACAATACATTGTTGCAATTTTTGTTTTCCATCATGTAACTGTGCTTAGCGGTATTGCGAGGCATCGTGCAGTTGCCAGCAAGGTTCCCCACCACCTCCAGACAGGACCCAGACAGCCAATAACTGAAACCAGATACATTCAATTAATTCTGTTGGGCACCACACAAACATGATCAGTGGTGTTGCACTGCAGTTAACACAGAGACCTTAAGAATGATTAAGAAATTAGGGAATGTCATGTAACTAGTCCTGTGGCAGCAGGTGTAACTATAGGTCTAGAGTACAGATGGTCCTGGGTTCAAGTACAGCATGTGCAATCTATTTTTACTGTTGTGACAGTGCAGTTTATAGCAATGAAAAATAGACAAGTGTTATTTCAACACTTTTGCAGCAATAGTTGTAAATGTAGGACTGCCATACAGATGGTCCTGGGTTCTAATACAGGACATTCTATACACTTTTACTGATGTTCCACTTCCCATTATATTGACTCTCACTTGTAACCCTTTAGAAAGGCTGATATGAATTATATGTATGAGGGATGAGACACAATCACAGCTTTCAACCATACAGAATTCCTCAGCATATAATGGGTATGAGATCAAAATATTGGGATGCCACAAATTCCCAAGTGGCCCCTTTAATTTTTTTTTAACAAGTTTATGGCTGATGTCACCAAGCATCACCAGCATACAGGGGTGTGCATGATGATGTCAGGTGCATGAGGCAGACTGCCTGACATCCCATGGTTTCAGACAAAGCTAGATTAGAAGGTACCTGTGGGAAAATGTCGATTCAGCTATTTCATGAAAAAAAACAAATTACTGCAGCCACTGACCAACATATTGGTACTGTCAAACAAAACAAAACAAAATATCTATTAAAGAAACTCACTAATGAATAGCATGCAACAGAAATAACTTTATCTCTGGGACCTCTATTTCCTGAATAATAGTTCTATGCAGTTAATGCCTACCATAATGATATAACATACCATAACACCAGTTTAACAAATAACTCATTCTTCTAGAACAAAATTCAATTTATAGGGAAATTAGTGGTCTTTGCTTAAATCAAGATTATCTTGACACAATAGATGATAATTGTAGCTACTTGTACTGACCACTGGTGTCTCAAGTCACTGGAATTTGCATTCTGGCCATATACGTCCACCCGTTATAAAAGAACTTCAAATCCCAGAATCCCTGGAAACCCTGTATTTTATTGTATGTATGTATGTGACAGTTTGATGTAAGGCATGTGATGGGCTACCTATGCTTCACTCCCCTCCCCATCCCACTCCATTAGCTAGTGATCCTTCTCCTTCTAGCCACATTCAGAGCACCTCCTATGGTCCTGGGAATCAGCATCTTTCACCATGTAGCGAGAGCAGTTGTCATGATGTTTACATCTGTAGTCCTGCAATGAAGTAGCCTTGACACAGGCATTGCCAACAGTAGCCCAAGTGCCTGCCGCAGCAGTGAGTGTGCTAAGTGGTGTGACTGTCTGAAATGTGTCAGTGCACATAAGGAGCAGCACATCTTCTCCTTCTGCCAGTGCATCCTCTGCTACATCATTTCTGTCTGCCTGTCCATCTAGAAAGGATCCTGGTACCTGTTCAGCCACAGAGCTCCATCGCATAGCTTTCCATGCAGCTGGTGGTGGTGGTGATGTGAAACGAATGCATTGCTGTTTCAGCAGCGTTAATAATAAGGGACTGTGTCTAAAGCTATTGTTGGGAACTTAGTAGGGCAGATCATGATGATGATTGGGGAGTCTATACTGAATAGGTGTAAAGGTCTTGAGTCAAGGCACAAAATGATTCCTAGTAATATAATATTATCCAACAAACCCAGGAGTGGAGAAGCAGTGAAAGTGGTTGTCAGATGCCGACCCATGACATGCATTATTTAGACGAAGAAAAATACATTTTGGAAAAGGAGAAAGCAGATGTTCAAGTTGACCATAGCTTAGTGGCTGAGGAGAAAGTGAAATTACTAGATGAAAAACAGAAAATGATGGAAGATCTATGAAAAGAGCAGGAAGCCACTGAGCCGCTGGCATCAAAGTACAAGGTAAAGAACTACAGTGTTTAATGTATTAGTGTGAGTATCACTTAGTTATGAAACAGCACTTTTTGTATATTATTATTTGTTTCAAGTTTCTGTTTAGGCACTGATATTATGTTCCATTTTATGCTAATGTCCTTGTTAATGTGATGCAGGCATAGTTATCAATAATAGTACTGCATTTTAGACAAGTGGCCTAAGGATAAGTGTGGAGTATCCACCTTTGGACATAATGGGCATTTTGTTAGTCTAAGTCAAACTTTCAGTGACTGCACTATTGTAGAATATGTACTTTCTTTATTTAATAATTGCTGTTCAAGCTAAGTTTACATGTGTACGAGTGTGTGTGTGTGTGCATGCATGTGTGTGTGTGTGTGTGTGTGTGTGTGTGTGTGTGTGTGTGTGTGTGTGTGTGTGTGTGTGTGTGTGTGTGTGTGTGTGTGTGTGTGAATGCCTGAGGCACATGCATGTGTGTGAAAGTGTGCTTTGCATATCTCTGTTTGTTTTGCGGTGTGATTAGTACTGTAGCAGCTAGCTGGACTAGACTGCTTTAAATGAAAGTGAAGTACAGAATAAAGTGTTTAAATGTCTAATTATACCATGACCCCCCATTAATATTCCAAAACATGCACACTGGTTGGTCAGAGTGCATGTTGTAAATCAGAGTTATAGTAATGGAAAAAGGTCTGGTCTCCCGGACTTTTTCCATTAGTATAACTCTTTTTTTTTTTTTTTTTACAGCAACAGAGAACGCAAGATCTCCGTTGCTGTTTACAACCTGTCTCGCTATGTTAAACGAGTTTAACATAGCGAGACAGCTTTTAAAAAAAGCAACGGAGCATCTCGCTAGGTTAAACCCATTTAACACAGTGAGACACTTTAAAAAGCAATGGAGATCTTGCTTTCTCCATTGCTTTTTTCAAAACTGTCTCTCTATGTTAAACAGGTTTAACATGGCGAGACAGCTTAAAAAAAGCAACGGAGACTCCGTTACTTGTTTTAAAGCTGTCTCGCTATGTTAAACCCATTTAACATAGCGAAACAGTTTGTAAAAAGCAACGGAGATCTTGCTTTCTTTGTTGTTTTGCCCACAGCTCTGATGTACTGCATAGGCATATGCATGCGCAGTACATCAGAACTGCCGCAGAATACCAGACAGCTGTGGAAGGGCAGCAAGGAGGTATTATACAATGCCATTATTGAAGAAAAGTAAATTTTTTTTTTCTTAAATAATGTCATTGTATAATAGCAATAACCCAGTTCTGGGTGTGGGTAATGCTGGATTTACCCATGGTTGGCTTGGTTTGGTCACTCGGGCTTCACCCTCGTGACCAAACCATGCCAACTGTGGGTAAATCCAGCATTACCCACACCCAGGCATGGGTTATTGCTATATTATATTCATATGCTACTTGTTAAAATCATTGCATTTGGCATTAAATGCTTTTAATTTGCATTTAGCTGCTTGTTGTGACACTTGTGTACGTACATCGTTGTACATTATTGTGCATTATTAGAGCAGTTAACTTCAGAAACGGGTCATGGATAAACTTGGTGGAGCCAAAAGCAGTCTGTTTGTTTGTTTGAAGATGATCTATTGCTGTATTTGCTGAGTTTTGTGTTTTTTAATATTAGTGTAGAAGCAAGCAGTTAATTTTGTTTTTATAAGCAAAAATTGTATTTTAGTTTTACATAAGTTCAAAGTTTAATGTAAGTTCAAATGTTGCTATAAATAAGACACTATTGTTCTGGTTATATTTTGTGTTTAATATTTTGTTTGCTTTTCAATTTGCATTTAAAAGATGGTATCCCACAGTTCCATGGGGCAGAGTGGGGGTTACATAATAATGTATGCAAATTTTATGTTAATCAGCATACAGATTTTTGGTCATTTGTACCTACTTTTCATGGGCCTTTGTCCAGATTTTTGATGAATCCAGGTTGAGAGGTATGAACACCATTACTGTGTTTTCAGATTTATGTCTTAAGTAATTGTGAAGCCCATGCAAGTCCAGATAGCAGAAATATAGTAGACAGTACACCCTCAGACACATACACAATTGGATCTATTTCCAATAACCCTGTCAGGCCACACACATATATGTGTAACAGCTCAAATTGTCACCTATATTTATGTATAATTCCTGACTATATTTGAGCAGTACGTCTGTGGCAAAGATGGAAGATCAACACTGTATAAGACAAAGTTTTGTCCCTTATGCTTAGGTTTGAGTCACACAGTGTCTTCTTCTTCTTTCAGCTTTTCCCAGTTAGGGGTCGCCACAGTGGATCACCTGTCCACTCATGATTGGCAGTGGAGTTTTACACTGTGAAGTTGCCATCCTGGCACCCAACCTTCCACAGAAGGCACACACTCACACCTAGGATCAATTTAGAGTGTCCAGTCCACCTACAGCATGTCTTTAGGATGTAGGAGGAAATCGGAGCACCCGGAGAAAACCCACGCGACCACAGGGAGGACATGCAGACTCCGCACAGAAGGCACCCCAGCAGAGAATCAAACTGGTGAACCTCTTGCTGTGAGGCGGCAATGCTAATCACTGCACCACCACGGACACCCTGTAAAAATCAGTTTTCCTCAATGTGCAAAGGCAAAAACAATTGTGTCAGGTCATTACATTTACATCCTCAGTGCATGTCTGCAAACTTAACCTAAAAATTACCTTCCAGCTTCAAATATATTTTCCCATGCTACATCAGTAGACTTCCCTCAAACTAAGGCCAAGTGTCAGATTAACCTTCCAGTTTCAAAAATTGCTTTCCTCCCTGCTTGGCACTGTTGCACTACATGTAACATCTGACAAATACAGTGGGCATCGTTGCTCAGGTTTGCTCACTACCAGTAAATGCAATTACTGGAATTGAAAGGAAAGCATCAGTTTCCACTGCTCTAGTTAGGCTGGTAGACATGGCTGGCTTTAGAGAGGAAGGTGCCAAGTTTAGGGCACAGATGTGCTGTGTCCAGGAGTTCAGGATATTTATTGGACTCCTGGTGAAATGTCTCAGCCAAAGGATTCTGCAGGGGGAGTAGTCTGGCTCCCAGTACAAGTCTGAGGCATGGAACAGTGTGGCCCAGGCTGTATCCAGTGTCATTTGTATCCCATGCATGGGAGAACAGTGTAGGCATCATTTTACTGACCTACACACTTGAAAAAGGGATATCCTCAACCTTTGGTTGATTGAATTTTAGACTTCAGATATCCCACAGCTGTGTAAGTATGATAATAACAGAGAATTTGTAATACTTAGAAAGCTAAATGTAGGCAAGACTGGTATGCATAATGCTCTTCTGTTCTTTTCTGTTCTTTCTCCAGCTGCCACCAAACATGAGTTCAACAGGCAGGCTCATGTTGCTTGAAAGGAGAGACTGGGGGAAGCAAGTGGTATGTATGCAGCAGAAGAGAAATGTTATTGCAGCATTAAAAGTTAAAGATAGCTTTTTGGGTCTTTTATACAGTTTTATGAAATTGAGCATGCAGATCCCAACTGTAAAAGAAAGTATGCATGCATTAGTTTGTAGCACAGACCAGTTCTAGGAATCAAGTATTAGATTATAGTCAGAGGTTTTGGGTTCAAATACCATGATTCCCAACTATACAGTACTGTTATTTCTTTAATAATATTTACATTAAATTCAAATCTCTATACCAGTGGCAGAAATGCCCTGCTGTAAACTGTAATCTGTATAATTTCAAGGATTGCTTTCAGCAACCTGTAGTATAGTGTGTGACTGTTAGGATGTATACTTAAATGTAATACTTCAATGGTTGTATAATTGTGTTCATGCATTGTATGTCACATACATATGACGGTACTAATTGTATCTTATTTTTTCTCTCACCCCAACCCTTACCTCTCTAAATGCTACACAGCACAGTGAGGTAGGCCACCCCCACTAGATCAGTCTGCCGCTGCTCCACTGACTCCAGCATTGACATCCAGCATTTTTGGCAGCCAACCTGGCAGCACTACCTCTGCTGATCCTGCACTACCTGTGTCCTCAGGTAGCACTGCCCCAGAAGCTGCTGCAGTGGTACCCTCTGCAAGTAGTGACAGAAGTGGTGATTTCGTCATGTTCTGTAAGACGCCAGGGCTAGTTCATAAGGTCATGCAATGTACCATTTGTGTATACCTATTCCGGATGGAGAGACTACTCTCCCCCATGGTCTATAGGAGGAGAAGACATTAAGCACTCCAGTTGACAGAGGAGTAAGGGGATAGTGATGACAGTCCAGTGGGTGAGGGGTCATTTCTCACTATCTCCAAGCTTGACATGTATGAGTCTGATGAGTCTATGTTGTTCCCTCCCTCACCCCAGTCATGGTGTCCCGCAACCTTTTGTGTCCCTTGACGTCCCTCTTTCTTGTCTTGTTTGGGCTGTTTGTTTGCATTTGCTTCTTCACCTACCCAACTTACCTGAACCAGACATACCTACATCCCTTACCCAGCAGTCCTCTCTTACTGAATTTTAAAAAATTAAAAATGGGCACCTGTCCAAAAAAAAGAACAACATCCCATACATAGCTCTTCATTTCACAGACATGTCTTCTTGACATACTTGATTCAGAACAATCGGCTATACAACATGATTACACTGTTGTTACCCCCCCGGAGGTGACAGACCAAATTCAGCTAATACTCTGCATAAATGATCAGTTTTTAATTTTGAAGAAATGGATAGTTATGGTCATTTCCTACCTCCCTCCTGCACATTCCTGTATTGCTTTCCCTTTGTTCTTCCCCTGCTTGCTCTCCATTTCACCACTTTCCTATCAACCCCATTTTAACACCTATAATCTGGTCAAAAAATAGAATCACACACAACACACATAAGTAGCAGAAAAATATATAATATATCCCTTCATTTTTTGGCCTCTATGTTTGCTCAGTGTTTGGCATTGCAAAGCAATGCCAAGCGATGGTGAACAGCGGTGCAATGCTGCTTAACTTCGCTATAGTATGCTAACACACACATCAACATATGTAGTATACACAATTAATGCCATTCCATTATAACTGTTTATTAGAAGTCTTAGATACACCTGGATTCAAACATGGTATCGTCTGGGCTCAAAAAGAAATTTGTCAATCCATTTACACCTGCTGCCACAGAGTCATTTAAGCAGCAGGTTTATTTCATAGACTCAGTACTAACTCTTAGTCTTTTTGCAGTGTGGCATGCATTTGCACACCACTGTTTAACTATGTGCAAACAGGGAAAGTAATGGAAATGTGCATCTGTCATCCACAAACACTTTGCTAACTGCTGTGCAAATCCACTCCTCACTGTGCTATAGAAAACTAAATATTGTGTCTTAGTGCTATTTACTGTCCATTTCCTGTTTATGACATGAAATTACATGTGGAAACATAACAAACTGAAGGTCCTAGCTAACAATATGCCGCATGTTTACAATACAGCCATGTTTTGCCTAGCCCCAAGCACTGCAATCCTAGTGTCTCAGCAGTTTTTTCACACATATATCAACTACACTACATAAATTAATATGGTGTGTGATATGCAATGCACATTAGTCTGGTAACATGCAGAAGTAGAACTATTGACCCATAAGCCTAAACAGGCTCATTTGCAAGGCTGTGGAAGGAAACATCATGGACCTCATCCACAGGGACATAGGTAACCTTCAACACACCTGAACAGACCCATTTAGGTTTGGTCAGTGATAAATCTTGCTTATTAAACCTATTGGACTTCTTTGAAAATGACCACAAAGACCTGGATGAGGGATAACAGGACATACCAGCTATGCTGATTTATCCAAGGCCTTTGACACTATCCCCCATTTAGGTATTACAGAGAAACATTCCTTTCTGGGGATTAACCCATACATTACTAGACGGATAACCAACTGGCTCATGGACAGAATGCACACGGTCAAAGTTGGAGACTGTACGTCCACGACTAGACCACTTACCAGTGGAATACCACAAGGATCAGTGCTGGGCCCTCAACTGTTTGGAAACTATTTCTCTAAAGTCCAGGGAAAGGTAGATGGCCTGGGGCTTTCTAAGTTTGCAGATGACTGTCAACTGGGTGCACTCATATAGACTCACCCAACAATGTTAACATATTACAGAAAGGGCTAACACCAACGAATGACTGGTGCAAAATTCACAGACTGAACCTTAAAGCAAAAAAATTTCTCATTGTCCCCTTTGGCAATGAAATACCCTGCTAATTATGATAAAAATACCACCCCTGTAACCTCAAACATAGCATTGTGAGACTTGGGAACATGTTGATAATAAGCTATGACCTATGCCTGGCTACAGAGCAGTCTCAGACCCTGCCCTACTAGAAATTCTGGACATCTGCAAATCAAATGGGACACAAATAACTTGCTCCAGGGAACTCAACCTAGCCTGTGACATAAAGAGAACATGCCGGGAAGACAGATATATCTCCCAGTGATTGCCACTCCTCTGTAATAGCCTTCCACTGCATGTGAAGCAATGCTCCTCAATGACCCTATTCTATTCAAGTTCAACCTTGACAACTAAATGAGTGATTGTAAATTCACTCCTGGTGTGGCACCTATGTCCCTCATGGATTGGGGCAGTCGGTGCTGAGCACAAAATTGCTCTGCTAACAATGACCATCTAACTATGCTCAATAAGGGTACATCTGTTTTTTACACAGCTAGGCTTGTAAATGCCCTAGGGTCATTAGCCTAGTAACCTATGAACCTATGAAGCTATGAAACTATGCAGGCCTCCCAACACACAAGCCCTGCTGATATCATCCACTATAAGCTGTCCTGCAGTCTTGTAAAAGTCAGATTTTTGCCATGGTGCTAGGG
Organism: Protopterus annectens; assembly: GCF_019279795.1. NCBI lineage: Eukaryota > Metazoa > Chordata > Ceratodontiformes > Protopteridae > Protopterus > Protopterus annectens. The sequence continues at coordinate 703,820,407 of NC_056731.1, forward strand.
TAAAGTACTGAGCTTTGTAATCTGTGTTCTTAGATAGCTAGGAGTTATGTTCCCACTGCAGTCAACTGTGTGTGTGCCTAGCCAGAAGAGCAGAGGTATGCATCCTACAGTTACTGCCTCAATCCCATGGGTTGACAGTATTATGATACTTGACCATACCTGCACATCAGTTTAACGAAAGCCTACAGTATTTTGGTATTTCCACATGCCAACACTTCCATTTAATGCAGGCCTCCCAACATCTTCTCTCCAACATGGCCTGCTGATGTCATCCACTATAAGTTGTTCCTTAACCTTGTAAAAGTCAGACTTGTGCCATGGAGCTAGCATAAATTACTGAGTTCTGTAGTTTGTGTACTTAGATAGGTAAGAGTTTTATTCTTACTGCAGTTAACTGGTGTGTGTATGTGTGTGTGCATGCACTTGCTTGACATTAGAGATAGCATTTTACAACAGAATGTGTGACACAGTTAGTGCCATATTCTTCTCACCAGACACTGCTGATGTTATCAGCTATAACTGATATGTGGATGTGCACTATTCCCACTAGAGCATGGTCAGAGACTGGCCTGGAGGCCAGGCAGAAGTCATCTCATTATCTAGAATACAGATTACAATGACAAGGATTTCAGTCTACCCAGATACATAATGGCATGGTTTGTAGGCACTGAGTTTTCTTGGTGAGTAACCGCTGTAGTATCTCCAGCTGATGCATGTGTCTCGTGAGGTATATGCAAAAGAGAGCATTATAGTATTAGTGTTCTGATGAAGTTTGAGTACTGTGCTGTAATATACTCATGAGAGCTGAATATGATGGTGTGACTTATGATGTGCACAAGAGAGGCTTTCAAAACCAGTTTGGACACTTGGTGGTCAAAGTTCAGATAGCAATGTACGTGTGTTCTCAGTGCTTGTATCACTGGCTTTCAGCATAGCAGGACTGTTGTCAATGCTGTAATCAGCAGGGAATTCTACTTTGCAGAAGGCCAAAAGAAAGACACATTTTTGCATTTATTTGTAGACCATGTGGCTTTGTCACCAATCATTTGTCTGTGTTAGCCCCTCCTATAGTATGTTATCATCACAAGTGGACTCAATGATTGCACCCAGTATGGAAGAATAAGCAAATGCAGTAAGCCAAAGGCTGTATACTTTAATCTGAACTGTCGAAAAATAGATTAAAAACAGTAAAGGGCCAAGCTCAGATCCCTGGGTACACCAATGCAGACAGCTCTACTGATACAGGTTGATTCACCAGCTTTCACAGTATGTGTTCTGTCAGTGAGCAAGTTAGTTACCCATCATGTGATGTAAGGGTTAATCCCCAGCTACATGGGAAATTGTGTTCAAACCCTAGGCCAGTTGTGGCTAGCCAGTATGCACTGTATTACCTTCATCCAAGCCTATCAAACAGAATCAATGCACCGTGACAGCCTCACAGATCAACTGTCATATGACTTGTCACATACACCTTCCTGACACGGTTGAATGCACACTTCAACACACCCTCCACACAGACTATGTTCCTGTAGAAAGGCATGTATAAGCATGCATCCATCTGAGCTGGGGGGATGGGGACAGCACCTGATGCATGCATGTATAGACACATCCTGACTGTCCTCATCTGTGAGGCTGACCAACATGTCATCATGGACCTTTTCTACATGGACACTATTGATATCCTGTCTGTGTGCAATAGACTTGTGTGAGTTGTTAATGCTACATCATGTCTGTTACATCTGTTAGATGTCCTCAAAGAGGTCATTGAGGGCATGCATGATGACAACAGTATCATCTTGTGGAACTTGACCAGATCAAGGCATTTGACACAAGTCCGCACTGAGGTATTCAGTCAACACTGTCATATATGGCCATAAACAGCTATACCACCAAATGGGTAGGCTACTATACCACATAAATGGCATCTCACTATGTTGAAATGTGTGACATTCCCTATATCTCAGGTCTAGTGATCAGGTCTATACATGAGGGCTGTCTGCTAGGCCCTTTCCTACCCATTAGTTAAGTGATAGACATCACAGATGACTTTTACATCCTGTGTCCAAACAGCATTCTGAAGGAGTACAGATTGTGGGCAATCATTGACTCCAACTGTGACATTAGTATATTACAGACAGTATCAACGCATACCAAAGATTGATGCCACAGCCATGACACCACTTGCAATGCCTTGAAAACATGGGGAGATTTGTTACGTCAGAAAAAGAAACACACAACCCAAGTATAATGTAGACATCACACCCTAGAATAAGACAAATAGATATGTGAATTGTGTCCTGGGTAGATGGAAAGTGGAACATCCACCAGCATGTGGTCACAGTGCTGACTATTTCCTTGTATGTAACATAACTACTGAGTATGTGAAGGACATCCACATCAGAGACTATAATACCTCCATAGTTCACAGCCTAAATCACAACAATAACTGAGTACAATGCACCCTTCTTCATGTAACTCCCTACACATCTTCCAGTGATGTGTAATTGAAGAGTACCACCTTTGTCACAGTGAGCTGTTAGACAGCTTAGTGGGCATAACTAGGTATTCTTTTTGTTGAATATACATTACTGTCTGATGGTGCAGAACCCCTATCAAGTTGTTACACCAGATGAATGTTTGGTACCTCTTCTGGTGATGCACATAGTACATGCATAGCTGTTTCACAGCATTAATGGCATGAGTTACAGCAGATGTTACAGTGTCAGGACAGTATGCGTGATTACTCTCATTGAGTGTGAACATGTGATAATATCTGTACAAGTGTGTGCAGAATCATCTCTGATTACTCTAAATCACATATGTTATGTGAAAGACATGGGATTACTGGTGGCATTATTCTGATATCGTCTATGGTTGTGCTTGCTTCTTTTAATGTTATTTATGAGCCTTTACCTGTGTCCCATTTTCCGAAGACCTCTACTGAGATTACACTCATAGTCAGGCAAACCAGTTTGTTCAACTTCACAATATGCACTCTACTCCAATTGTATGTAACATCCGTGATAGATGTCCTCTGCATTGTTCATGTAAGGATGCTTATCTCACAGAGGTATCTTCGCCATTGTTATGTCACCTTGTGTGAGAGTCACATAATACAAATTTTCACTGTGCAGACCCATATATAACATATTGATATTTTATTAGTGTTGCTGCTACAACTGTCTTCCATCGACATGCGCTCATTTGCTGTACATTAGTTTGTTTCACCTGTCATCTATCAGTGTGTTCGTTCCTACAATTCATCTGTGTGCCCCTATTCAATGCACACATTTCCAATGAGTGTTTATTTTAACTCACAGTCCATGTACCATTGCAGATCATTTACACAACTTCAGTACAGAATGCCAGGAATGGGATTTCACAATACTCTGCATTGCAGATACGCTGTCCTGTACTTGATTTGGACCATATACATAACTATCATACCTTTCAACTATCTAGATTTTCACAGAATGTCCATTTTTTGCCTTATATATATTTTGGTGCGTTCTTTATCACAGTTGTGGTTTTCTGCCATATCAATGGGATGATCTCAGGACTGATGTGGCTCAATAATTGCATATATCTGATTTTCAGACTTCAAATCCTTCAGAAAATGTATCTTCACACAAACCCTCTATAATTCTAGCAGATTTCTGAAGAGCAAATATGTCAAATCTGAGCCTGTTTCTGGGTCACCCCCCCCCCCCTCCATTATGTTGGCCATTGTCCAGAAGTCTTGCACTAACAGATTGAGAGCTATAAAATCTATTATCTGTTAAGCTCTTGTGGTCATTGTGACATTCTGCACAAAACCATGGACCTTCAGTGCTCTGACTTAAACACGATTGCTTTGTGGGTTCACTTCCATGGTTTCCTGTCCGGCAACACTGTTGCCAGGCATAAAACTTGGCTTATTTACATTTAAACATGGTGTGCAGCATGAATATGCAATGACCGTCACAACTCACTGTGCATCACCATGCATACATGTAAACTCCATGTAGGGAGTTTACTGAATCTCTTCACATATCTTTTTCTGTTAGCAGGTGCTGAAGATTCTGCCTGCAAATGAGCTCTGTGTAAAGAACACATGTACAGCATTAAGGAGCAGAGGAAGGAAAAAGGTGTGTGCCATTACTTTCTATGTTTATGTATTCCATTCTGCAGGTTTAGACATGTATTCCTATGGCATTCAAGCATGCAAATGTTATGGCAGAATGCATCTGTGAGGTATGTGTAATATGTAGTGATTTATTTTGAATAAGATTAATGCATACATAATTTTATGTGAAATGTTGTCTTATGTGTTATTAACAGGTGATTTTTCTTACACTGAGGTTAGATTCTGTTTGTTGACACAACCTACATGAAACAGATATCTGTTCAGCTGACATATTTCTTTTAACTTGAATGTGATACATAAATGCTTGGTGTGTGTAGCACAGCATAACATGTTGCTTTTGTTTCTGCTGTTCACATAGCATGCATGCTAATGGTTCTTGGTGAATTATATGGGGTATATAACCTGCTTATTATAATACTGAAGGAGTGTTTATTGGTTCCCAATCTTTGTACCCTTTGCAGACTTTTATTGGCATGTACTGTTTGAGTTCTGCTGATCGTTTAACGATGTATGACTGCATTCTGAAGGTTTTGTTTAACATTACCTTGCATACACTTGTCTATTAGTGTGCCACAACCATTCCTTGTTTTATTGTTTTTCTGAGGTGTTGCATAGTATATTCATAATCATCAATGCATTCTTTCATATGTGCAAGTACATCTGTAAGCATAATACAAATGTAATCAGTGACGGTGGTATATTTGTTAAGGTAAGTTATGTCTAAGTGTCATACACATAATTTCTAGCTGTTATTTTTCTTATCACTGTGTAAAGTAGTTAAAATATATTCAAATTCTGTTTTGATTATATTACATTTTGTTGTAAACCATTAGCCATATTACATTGCTCATAGCATTTGCATATACAGTTGCACTTTATCATTGATTGTTAATACTGATATATATATTTAACACAAATATCTTACTCATAGTAAGTTAAACTGAAACATTAGTTGCACCTAATACTGACTTATAGCATTGACTGCATGTGATACTCATTGAATAAACACTAATGTTCATATTTCAAAAACATTTTCTCCTTGAGACTTTTGTCAGTATAAGGTCTAGGTAGAAAAAATGTTTATAACAGGGGAACACATTCCAGATGACCTGCTCTCAGCCTGCTTTCAGTGAAAGTGGTCACTGACACTAGAGCAAGCCTTTTGGAGCACGGCCCATGTCAGTGTTGAGTCACTTGATATAATGTAAGACTAGAGTGGTATACCACACTTCTCTTTGAAATTATTGTTATAAATGTCGGTCTGCTGTTCACGTGTGTTTTGCATGTATACAGAATGATTAAACAGCAAAAAATGCACAAGTATCAACAGAAGTATGTCTAATAAACTTTATACTGTATGTCATGTAACATATCCAGTAACTTAATGAAAACGTAGGATGGTCATGCTTACCATAACTCTCTACTGTCCAGATTTTGCATTAAATTTGTGGTCTGCTCCTTATAAAATTTTGTTTTTTTAGCAAATAACTGTCAAATCTTTGAGGATTGAAGTTAGTAAATAATGACAGTTATTTGAGTTTCAGTCATCATACCCTACAGAAAATTCATGCCAAAGTAGCACCTGGTATTCTATCACCTTTCTAAGTTTCCAAAAATAAAAAAAGCAGCTTTAGGCACACATACCGAGATGAAAATCCACAACTGGTAGGATAGAAAACCAAACTTTTATTATAAATATACATTTAGGCACTTTCATCCTGTAGCATTCAGGACTTCTTCAGAATAAAATAATTGCAACAAAACACCATATAAATACCCTTTTTAAATAAAAGGCACCAAGAAACATCTAAAGATTTAAAGAGAAATGACCCTCCAAAAATACAGGTTCACTAAAAAACATTTGTAAAACATTTGTATAATTCTAAGGTACATAGCTCAGATGTTATGCCTAAAATACTTAATAAGTGTTATTTGTTCCACTTTAGCTTTGTACAGTTAGTCACAGGGCATTCAAGCCTAAGGTGTATGAAATTAAAAAAAAAATAATATATATTATGAAGTGAATAAGTTGAAAAAAATTGTGCACAATATGAAATAAAATAAAATAGCCCATTGTGTAATAACCTAATACAAGGTTGTTACCTAAATCCTTTTGATTTGTGTTTATTTCATGGTTTGGAGACAAGTGCACACTACGGGGGTGCCTGCCCAGCAAAGATTGAGGGGAATAGGTCAGTCGGACAGCTTCAAACCTTCATTTGATGAATCAAGGATGCAAACAGCCTGTGCTCAGTTGAGCTTGGAAGTTCAGAGTTTGAAAGGAGATTACCTTACTATCTTACCTGATTGGTGGAACTCCTTACACAATCTGGAAGTTCTATTCCATGTGGGCAAGTGGCGTTTTTCAGTTCACAAAGGAATGTAAATGAACTGAACAGCTGTTATAATGCTTTTTTATTGGAATCTGTCAAGGATTTACTAAATTGTGACTCCCAGGAAAGCCAAATGATTCTTGCAGATCCAAACAACTCCATGGCAGTTACAGGAGATACGAACAGGATTTTAAACAACAGTAAATTAATGGCAGTGAATCAAGAAACAGTTGGAGACAGTAGACATTCATCTTTTTGCACAGGTACTATTTCCTCACTTGCTTGCAGTAGCATGAGGGTTTCTGAGTGAGAAAATCATGATTTTGGATTTGACTTTAATCAAATTGATGGGTTTAATCAATGGGCAAACAGTTTCCAATAGAAAGACCTTTTTCAAGGACAGACTAATTATAAATGGTACCTTAACAACAGAGAACAGTCTGCCCATATGAAATCCTTAAAAGATGTTATTAGAGAACTTGAAACTAAGTTATTTAAGATTAAAAGTGCTAATTTAGACATTTTATATTTAGACACATGCATGAGAAGGTAGATTGTGCCATAAGGTTTGCACATTTGTAAATATCCAAATGATTTTTTTGTATAATTCGGAAATGGTTAAAGACTTTAATGATGTTTTTAACAGTTTTGGTTTTGAAGTTATGAAATTGATGATAAAATACAATAAAAAGAAGGTTGAATAATTACTTTTTGAGGCTGAGGCCTTGAATAAATTGATAAAAGTGGATTTACTTTTTGACTATCACAAGGACATTTATGAGAATGCCTTTGTTAGAACAGACATGAAGTGTGATGATATTATTACGAGAAAACAGAAAAAAAATTAGCAACACCAAGCAATATGGGGAAAATAAGGCTTATTTATTTAAGGGGAAGGGTGTAAAGGGACATGTTAAGAATCTGAAAAGTACTAGTCCAGGTGTTTATGATGATGGTGGAAACTTGTCAACAAAAGAAAGTAGTAATGAATCCCTGGTACCTAGTTTGGAGCCTATTGGCTTGAATATTCCAGACCGTTTAAACCCCAAAACTTGTTTGGATTTCATAGAAACATCACAAATAGATGCAGAAGGGGAGTAAATTATAACAACAACTCAGATTTTTTGACATCCAAGGGGAGGGGGAAAAGTTGGGTCAAGATAAAGAGAAAAACAAAGACATAGGTGTTGTTTTAGAAAATGATGGAGTGACATACTTTTATGGGCTTTCACATTTTCAGTTTATGCAAAATTGTTGTCACAGTAGAACATTTTTCAATATTTGAGAAAGCGTTTACATTTGTACCTACAGGTAAATTCAACATTTGTGACACTTTGATTGAGGTGAAGCTTTTTTTTCAGGAAATTGAATTTGGCATTATTTTTGGATGAACACAAATTGGATGAACAAAATATGTCCAAGATTTGTAAACAAGTTTCATTTATACAACCCACCTTTGCACCCAACACTACAAGTCTTTGAAGCAGCATGTATGTCAGACCTATATGATTTTTTAACATTTAATCAGGTTTTTAAAAAAAAAAACATAACAAAAAATATAACAAAAAATACAATCTGACTCAAAATGAATGGAAGAGACTATATGAACTGGTCCACAACACTGAGCTGCAGATTATCAAACTAGACAAAGGTTGGGATATGGTATTAGTGGATGCCATGGATTATTCTTCATATATGTTGCAGATGTTACAAGATATCCAAACTTATCTCCCAGTGTCAAGGGAAGAGATAAATATTGCATATCGAGAAATACATTTTTAGAAGGTCTTTTATTGGAGAATAGGATTACCCCTAGAATTTATGACTCTTTAAAGGTTGATAAACCCAGAATACCATCCTTTCTCGGAATCCCTAATACACACAAAATTACTGCTAACCCCCTCATATAGACCAATTGTGGCAGGAAAGGGTTCAAAAACACACTCAATAGCAGTTTTTTCTGGATCAGTCCTTGAAATTTGTGATGAATAAGTATCCACATTTAGTTAAGGATTCATAGGATTTTTTAGGTAACTTAACTTAAGATTTGGTTAAGGACAAAGTATGGTTTCTTACCACAGATGTTATTCACAAGTTTTCAGCTATCCTTATGGAAGATGGTTTAGGTTTTAGATTTTTTTTGATATTTTATACACAGTTGAGTCACTTAAAGGAAATGATTTAAACTTATTTGTTGAGCTGTTGAGCTTATAAGGGTTGTGTTGGAAAATAATTTTATTTATTTTGAGGGAGAAACCTTTTAAAGAGATTGCAATGGATGTGGCTTGTGTCCATTTATATACAAATTTGGTCCTACTGAGCTGGGAAAAATATGTATTTGGATCTAATTTTTAGAAATATGTTAAATTATACACAAGATTTTGGGGTGATTTTTTTTCATCTGAGAAGGGCCTGAGAACTCTATTAGGATGTTTATTGAGTATTTAAAGAAAACCACTGATTTTTTTGAAGTTAACGTATGCTTACAAAAAGAAAGGAATTTAGTACTTGGACATTACGATTGACATTTTTGAAGGAAAGTTTAGGTCTAAGATTTACAGAAAACCTACTTTTAGTAATTCCTATTTACCATTTGCTAGTGCCCACCCTTTCAAGCAGAAGAAAAGTATTATGAAAGGGCAGATGGTTAGAGCAGCAAGAATGACCTCCAACTTTGAAGACTTTTTAGAAGAGACAAAATTTATATCTACATTATTTACAGAGAAGAATTATCCTGAAAGTTTGATTATGGAGGTATCACAGGAGGTTATATTGGGTTCGGGATCAAAATTTATGCCATTATTAGGCACTAAACGACTGTAGAAGGTTAGCAAGCAAGCAAAGTCAAAAGACTATTTTAATAGAGCACTGGTACTAGAATACAATTATGCTGCTAGCTTTGTAAAGGATGCAGTATCTAGTAATTGGAAGATGTTAACGTTTAATCCTTAGGTGGTTGGGAAATTGAGTTCAAACCCTAAATTTGTTTTTAAAACAGAAGAATTTTAAACATATTTTTGAAGGAGGTTTCAGAGCTAAAAGGGTTAAATACACTGGTGGCACTAAAAGATGTGGTAGTTGCTCTCACTGTAAATATGTTTATGAGAAAAAGTCCATTATTTTAAGCAACAGCTTTCATAGTAAGATTTATTTTAAAAGGGGCAATTGTTCCAGCACAGGGATTATTCACTTAGTGATGTGTAGAGGGTTTTCATATTTTTACGTTGGAAAGACTGAAAGACCATTGAGTAAGCATATATATAAGCATATGTACAGTATTAGGACAAATAATCCTAATAATGCATTTTTAAACATACTTTGTTGCAGCCAACACATGCTGAGTTTTCTTTTGCTATTTCAGAACAGGTGAATATGGACGACAGTGGGGGAGACTGGGAGAACTGGCTTTGTTATAGGGAGACATGTTGGCAGTTTAAACTAAATGCTTTTACTGTTCCAGGATTAAATGATTATATTTCTATTAAGCCCATTTTAAAATGCAGAGCATCAAAACTTTGGCAGTAGTTTTATTTAACACATATAGTGTATTAACATGTAGTACCATTTCAGTGTTTTTAAATTAGTGTTTTATATCTGGGTTTAGGTAACAACCTTGTATTAGGTTATTACACATTAGGTTATTTCATTTTATTCCATATTGTCCACACATTCTTTCAACTTATTCACTTCATAATATGTATTATTTTTTAAAATTTCATACGCCTTACACTTGAATGCCCTGTGATTAAATGTACAAAGCTAAAGTGGAGCAAATAACATTTATTAAGTTTTTTTTAGGTATCACATCTCAACTATGTACCTTCTGAATTATACAAATGTTTTTAGTGAACTTGTATTTCTGGAGGGTCATTCATCTTTAAATCTTTAGATGTTTCCTGGTGCCTTTTATTTAAAATGGGTATTTATATGGTGTTTTGTTGCAATTATTTTATTCTGAAGAAGTCCTGAATGCTACAGGATGAAAGAGCTTAATTGTATTTTTATAATAAAAGTTTGGTTTTCTATCCTACCGGTTATGGCTTTTCGATTGGGTGTGTGCCTAAAGCTGCTTTTTATTTTAGGTTACTGGTTTTGTTCAAGTGGTTTTCTCCTATTTGATTTGTATTACTTTTCTAAGTTTGTGAGATCAATATTTAAAATTTGTCCCTATTTTTTGGGTCTTTGAACCCCCATAATGTATGGCTTTGTCCAGATTTATTGCTCTAAGAGGTTGAGAGATATGATGCTTACTCTGTCAATGTCTTCTGTTTATATTATCAGTATGGATATTAGGACAGTTAGGACTTTGCATACTCATTTTATACATATATATATATATATATATATATATATATATATATATATATATATTATTATAGTTGTTATTATTACTGCTTGGTGTCTTTTGTTATACAGCATGTAAATGAACCTTATGGGTCAGATCTGGTGATCTTTACTGTGACACTACAAATGTACTGTACTGTAAGGCAACTTAGGCAAACAATACATATATCCTGTTTAATATGTTCTGAGGTTTTATCTTGCATATCATATAATATCTTTATTGTTATGTTGATGCACATCTGACATGACAGTAATCATTATTTGCTCCAAATGTATGTTTGTAAGATTGGTGCTGTTATGTGCCACATGACAATACATACTGAGAAGCAGTAGATAGATGTGGCAATATAGGATGACTTGCCATGTATATTATGGCCCAACAGATATCACTGTTGTGTGAGACACTTCCTTACAAGGCCATTTATAATGCTTCAATAACATGTGCATTGTGTAAACTCCAGTTTGTTATGCATATGACTAATAAAAGGTTTTGAAACAGAATAAGCAGAGCAACACAAAGTGATATCACATGACGTATGTGATGTCTGTTTATATACATAAGTATTGAATATGTATTTTAATGGGTTTATGCATTTATGTGCATGCATTATCAGTGATTGGGCTTTATTTCAGATATGTTTGGTATATGACTGTGATATATATTATACATCATTTTTAAATTTATTATGGATTGAATGTATTCCTGATTTCAAATAAGGTATTATAGCTGGATATGGTCAAACCATAGTGTGACATCATATACGTAACAGTTAAAACATATAAACTGTGTACTTTGTGACAGGATTTTTAATTATTCTTTTGTTTAAGTTAATACCCATTATGTTTGTATATTCTTGTTCCTGTGCTGAAATCTGTCAGAGTGTAAGACCCATGCTGCTTCACCCACTGAACAATGATGGTAACACTGTACCAGACCACTGCTAGACATCCACCACCACACCAGACTGAATACCATCATGGCCAGGTCTAGGCTGTGATGTCTTACATGTTCCTCACACTGAAGAAGGAACTAATGGGGAAATTTTTTCAGAACATGGCATGGGTCATGTGTGACTCCTCCAGGGACATTGCAAGATAGATCTTTTATGATGTTCAACCCCATCAGGGTGGTCCCTTAGGGACATAAGTATCGTGTGTGATCCACTTATGTAATGCTCCCACCATGGCATTTTCAGTATTTTATTTGTACAGTATAGGCACAACTGTGCACCTGTCCTATATTTCTGTCATGATTTTTGGACATACTTCATGATGAATACTTTACATATCAGGTGATATGTGGCTTTATCATACTGCTCCAGTATTGCACACATTACCAAATGACACATGCATTACCATTATTATATTCATGATCATCACATGCTGTCATTGCTGCATGTATTGCTCCATATGAGCAGAGGTGCTACTCCTTCACTCTATATGTGTGAGTACTCATATGCATGCACTGAAGCACGGTATTGTTATGTCAGATACACTCTGGCCCTGTATGTAGCATATATATGTGTTACAGATAGTATAATGTGAGTGGGATACAATTATTCTGCTTGTGTTGGTCATGTATATATCTAGAAGGGATGACAGCAACTCATATACTACATTATTCCCATTCCTCTCACATAATATAATGAGGCCAGTCGAGTATGTTTATGTGCACATATTATCCAGGTGTAAATATTGCACCCATTCGTGTGCTAATTTTTGCTGTCATAATATGTTTGTTCAAAAACATGTTGTGTCCTTAACTGAGTACCTTATGTAACATTGTTGGGTCATGCACAATGGCCCTGCATGTGGGGTGTACTGGCAATTATTGTGCTATAAATACACAGTTTAATACTACTGTTGTTTTAGAGTACTGTGGTAAGTACATCTGCACATGTACCCTTCTCATACTGAACTGTCATTCAGTGTTTTTTTGTTGAATATATGGAGTTAACGCTATGCATATCATTTTTTTTCACTGGCAATTATTGTGCTATAAATACACAGTTTAATACTACTGTTGTTTTAGAGTACTGTGGTAAGTACATCTGCACATGTACCCTTCTCATACTGAACTGTCATTCAGTGTTTTTTTGTTGAATATATGGAGTTAACGCTATGTATATCATTTGTTGTCCGTATTTTGCTTATGGCAATAACCAGTCTTTTTGAACATATATTATATTAAGACATGCATATACAGGTAAGCATGCATGTCTGAGTATATGCATTTGTAGCACATATACACTAATTTCCATGGATGTACATGGCCTTAATATGATCAACACACAACCACCCTTATAATACATACCCAGTTATGTGCACTTATTGCATTTTGTTGTGCTATACTTGTGTACACAAGAATGTCCTTTCATCAGACTTACATGTGTACAGTAATATTTATATCACTGATGGCGAGTGTGCTACCTGTTGCATTACGTTGCATGGCAGTAGATATGGGTATGTGATATTCAAACCTACCTCTGTTGTGTACCTATGCCATTTGCTGTTCAAGTGTTACACATTACTGTGTTGTTTGTGTCATCTGTACACAGATGTGTTTATATATGTATATATGTTTATAGCCATCCCCAATGCACTTTGCTCATGTGTCAGACATTGGCTATTTGCTTCAATGTACCTTTTGAGGACTTGCTGTCCATCCTGTGTTGCAGATGCATGCATGTGCAATGCATCTCCTTAGATATGGTTGTCCTGCTTTATCCCTTGATAGCTTTCTCTTACTATTATTTCCTCACTGATGCAGAACTATCTGTTTTTTTAAATACCTTTATTAAAGTATCACTTAAGACATAGGTGAACATACACTAACAGAAAAGAAAACAAAGCATTTTAAAATTTTCCATTTAGATACAAATATACATCAGATATGTTTTCTTTGTAACTATCATCAGTCCAACATTGCAAAAAATTGCTGAGTTCCTGCCTTTCCTTAAACCTCACTCCTCCTCCTGAACCTTATCATGCATGTATTGTTCCCACAATTTCTATTTACTTTTATGAAATGTACTCTTTCTCTTTTCTAAATATCCCTTTTTTCAGTTCTTTTTATCTCCTTTATAATATTTAATATCTCAGATACAGTTGCTATAAACTTTGAATTTCATTATCTAGTAACTTCTTTTTTGGCAGCCAACAGAATTAAACTTAATAAGTCATTTCTATGTCTAGGCAATTCAGATCCAGTACTCAGCTCAAAAGAATGATCTCCTTACTTACAACCATTTGCTCACCCAGTATTTATGATAGAGTACTGTGTAGGGAATTTTCAAAATCTGTCAACTCATTGCACTCCCAAAACATATCTGTTCCCAGTTACCTTTCTTCTCCATCACACTTCTGACATTTGTTATTTATCTGATGAAAATTCTTTAAGTCTGCCTAATGTAGAAAAATACCTATGTAAGCACTTCCAAACAAAGATCCTAGACCTCCTGGACTTGGTTGAAAAGTTGGCTCCCATACCTATATCTTCAAATTCTTTTCTTGTAAATTGCTTTTCAAGTTACTTTTCATAATGTTTTCTAACCTCCTCTGATTGATTCTTATAGTTGTCATGCAATACTTTATATGCCCTTCTAATTAACCTTTTTAACAGCTGCTTCTGCTTTAGATTCAACTAAAAACACTACCAGAGCAGGTCTTATACTTAAAATCCTCCAGTTCTTTCTCTTTGCCTGCACTCTGAGATCCAGCTTGAAGGTAGTCTTTAACTTATAATACAGATGTCTTCTTGGCCTCCTCTCACTTTATTAACTTTCCTGCTTGAGTTGTTTGCTTCCAATATCTTGGTTCCTTTGTCAGTTTTCTCCAGCAAATTTCAGAGCCCTCTTGCCTATTTTCCTCACCCCTACTTGCAGTCATCTCTATTGTCAAAATCTCCTCTTCCTGTTCTCAAATTGACATAGGTATTAGAAAACTTTCTGCTAGTTTATGAATATAACATTCTGTATGGTTGTTATTATTCTCCTTAAGGATCTGCATCCAAAATCCCACTTTCTCTCTATTTATTGAACTTACCCTTGCATCATCATCATCATCATCCCTTTCTACTTTGAATTATAAACTTCTGCATGTGTTATGTATATTCTCTTCAGGTTGATGAAAGTATGCCTGACCTGTATACAACATGAAAGGCAATAAAAAACATTTTCACTGCTTGTATTTTACTATCCATATCAATAGATAAGAACTTCCAGATTCTCAAGTTTGATATTATCATTTATCTACTTTATTCCTAGATATCCTTAGCTGCCATAACTGATGTGGGCCTATGTTGTACATCTCCTTTCACCGTTATATCTTTGGCCTATATGTGTCAGATGAACATGCCATATACATATATGTCTGTTCACCCTCCTGTAATGTATCATCATTGTACTGTAGTTGTACTGGTACAATATAACTTTGGGCCACCATTCTGTGTATCATACACAGTAAACGCATATGCGCACAAGAAGTTCAAATTTGAGTAGATTTCATCAATGTTCATGATGTAATTGCATGATGTGCATTACCCAGACATTAGAATGCTTACTGATTATGCACAGGCTTGCATTTCTTAGAGTCTATTATATGTATATGTAGCTCCATTTACTTCTTATTCCATGTCATTTGTGTGGATATATGTGATGAGCCTTCTTTCTGTTTGTCTTATGTACTGCCATTGTATGTCCCCATCTACATTATATACCTAAATACCCAACTGTGCTGTTTGTGGCACAGAATGTGCTCTTTGACATATGGATCCCATTTCTCCTGTGTCCATGGTGTGTATATTTATTGGTTTATTACACAGCCACATTACTTGTTTTACTCCAATGCTGCTGTTTGGCACTGTACTTAGATGTTTACCTATCACAGCCAGTGTTGGAGGTTCTAGTCTGCCTTCCACCTGTCTGCTCTTGCATTTTCTTGCCTGAATTTGATTATACTTGCTGTTGCCTGACTTACTGTTGCACTGCTGTCAGTCTAGTGGATGATTGTATTCAATATCCATTGTGTAGTGCAGTGATGACACTTCCCATTTATTTTTTTCAGAAACACACCTACAATTGGTCATACTCATTCTGTTATGGCTGTCACACAGTTTGAAACATCTTAGCATTGCTTTGTGCATTGGTACATATGTATTTTTAAGATGCACCATAGCTGGTATGCATTCCTACCCTGTTAGTATTTTTTTCTTCACCCATGTTATACATTCCATATGTGTGCTGTCTGTGTACTTTAAGTGTATGACTGACCTTTTATGTCATGTCTTGTGATATTTGATATATGTTTATATCTGCTGTTTTGTTCTCCTCCTCTTTCCATGCATTTTCCATGCTTATTATTCTCCAAAAAAGGGGGCCCTATAACCACCATAAAAATTGCCCATGTTCCTCTGCTTCTCCCTTTGACTTTCCTATGACATCATCCCTCTTGTGTGCACCTCTTCTTCACCCTCACTCTATGGCTGCTTTTATATTTTCCTAATTCCTTGAGTATGTGCATTACTTGTGCCTCCTGCACATGTCCCGTACCCATTATTAGCTACTGTTAACCAAGGCAATGTGGTCATGATTGCCTTTTGCTTTATTTATTTATTTTACATTTATTTACTGGGATAATCCATCTGGATGTAAGCCCATTTTCAGTGGCATCCCGGGGAGAAAAGCTCCAGAAATACAAGTCATATAAGCATTAATATAACAGAAAAAGTATGTAATAAGAGAAATAGAAATATACATTAGCATCAGTGGCATCTCATTAAAAAATCTCAGAGAATAGTATTATAAGCATTATTTACAGAGTATACAGTTTTATTTTATTACGTAGTAAGCATTTGAAGGTAGGTTTAATTCTGTTAGTCAGGTTAGTATAGATAGAGAAAGAGAAGAGAGGGTTTTGAATAGGTGAAGATTCTGCCAAATTAGTAGGGATTTATAGACGGTTACTCTTCTAGAGGGGGATATGGGTAAGAAAAAAGACATACAGGGAATGTATTAACCTGGAATGATGCAGGAACAGGCCCAGTTGCTATATAGGTGGCATTTTAGCTGTTTCTTGAATTGAGTTAAGTTTATAATGTTTAAAATGTGTTGGAGAATTGTGTTCCAGGTTTTAGAAATATGGTGAGAGTAAAGGGTATCCCCAGCCTTGTTGTTGCTCTTGGAGAATTATAGGAGGATTTTGTGTGTAGAATGGAGTTGTCAAGTATTAGTATATGGTTTGAGTAATTGTTGCAAGACTGGGATTCTGTCTGTCTGGTATATTAAATGGTGGCTGATAATGAGTTGGGTGTAGGTAAGGTGTTTGGGGAGTTCTAATCATTTTAATTGTTGTAGGGAGGAGCAGTGGTAGGACCTATGTGGGGAGTTTGTGGCAAACCTGGCTATTTTGTTACAGCAGGATTCAAGTTTGGTAAGTTCAGTTTTGCTAAGTCTGGTGAGGATGGGGGAAGCGTAGAGTAGAGTGGATAGAAGGTGAGTTCTGATGATGTCTAGTCTGGCTTGGTTTGTAAGAAATGGCTTAATGCAGTAGAGAGAGCCAAGTTTGATATGAGGTTTTAATGGCTTGAGATAAGTGAATGTCAAATTTTAGTTTGTTATCAATAGTGACACCTAGTAGCTTGGCTTGGGAGGTGGCAGTTATGACTGTACTATTTCAGGAATGTATGTGAAAAGAGGTTTGGGGTATGGTTGATTTTGTTGGGGAAAAAGCATAAGGTTGGTCTTGATTTGGGTTCAATATAAGGTTAGCTTTGTTTAGCCAAGATTCTGCTCTCAAGAAAGATTGTTGTGTGATGTTCTGTGGTTGTGTGAGGGAGGATACATTATATAATAGGGTAGAGTCATCTGCATATTGGATAACTGAGGTGAGAGGGGTGGATTTAAGCAATTGGTTAGAGAAAATGTTGAAGAGTAGGGGGCCTAGTATGGAATGCTGTGGGACTTCAGTGTTAACAGGGAGTAGAGATGACAGTTCCTGTTTTGACCTAACAGTTTGCTGCCATTTGGTTAGGTAGCTGTGGAACCATGCTTGGGTAGAATGGCTGTTGTATAAGGTGGATAATTAACATTTTTATTAGAAATTTTGTGGATTATGTTGAATTCTACAATTTATGATGGGTGTAGTTACATATATGATTATATCCTGAATTGTGTGAATATATTCATTTCTTTTCATGATTACTCCTGATGCACATTTGTGTTCAACCAGTAATTTCCATGCATTACTGAAACATTCCATTTATCCTGTATAAGATGAAAAAATAATAATCTTGTCAGAACACTGCTATGAGTCCAAGCTTTTAATAAAACAAGTAAAACCAGCATACAATTCTTGAAAAATTCCAATAAAATAAGCGCTTTTGGGTGTGTACCCTTCTTCAGATGATTTATCCTGTATACCTTCCATATATGTGCACATATATTACTTTATGTATGATTTTTCTGCAATATGATTTTACTATGACTGATTGTGGATGCACTGATCTTTCAAGTTATTTGTTGTGTCTGCTTTGTGCTGAAGTATTGTCTATAAGCCATGGTCCATTTGCATATTACTTGGTTCGCCACAAATTTTGTGAGGCACAATCCACTGAATTCCACAAAGTTTATAGAATAAAGCTTTAAGACTGAGAAATAGCCACCCAATAGAAAAGTGAACACTCATGGAACTTGTTTAGTTAGCAGATAAAGTAACACAAAGGGAGATTTTTGTTTAGAACCGTCCTTTGTAAAGTGAGACATTGTAGAAGCCGCACACTGGCTGTATCTTTGGGAGAGGAAGCAATACTGTACCCCTAAAGAAAAGCAGTGAAGAAAGTAACCCCGAATTCTTAAATTACAAGTTAGTAACATAAACATTAACTCGTTTAACCTTAAACAACATGAAGCTAATTAATACAGTAGCTTCCTGAGATCCAAGCCAGGAAATCAATTGCTTCCTGAGGCCTTTTCTCCAAAATCCTCTACTGAAATCACGCATCATTAAATTTATAATAACTGATATGAGTTACAAAAAATGTAGAATATCTTAGCTATTCCTACGCAATAGACAATAGGCACACAGGTGTTAGAATCACATGCCTGTCTTTAGACACTGATTTTATATTGCAGATTTGTGAATGAGGGGCTGTATTTTTGTTAAGAAATACTAGTGTATAATGGTCAAACAAAAAATTACATCTTTATAAGTATACATATGGATTAAAAATATAATTGAGAGAATTATTCACCAGTTCAAGAACTTCCTACTGATGTATGACAAGAGGGATAATATACTGCGATTTTGTGATATTGCTGAACCTATTCAAATTATACAGCTAAGAGGATAGCGAGCTTTAAAATCCAAAAAAACATTTATTAGTGTGAGCGCTTTTGTGCATTCAAATTATACATATAATATTTGCATGGGTGGTGCAGAGGTGCAGCGGTTAACATTGTCACCTCACAGCAAGAGGTTCTCCGGATCGATTCTTGGCTGGAGTGCCTTCTGTGTGGAGTCTGCATTCATGCGGGTTTCCTCTGGGTACTCCATTTTCCTCCCACATTCCAATGACATGTGTCTGGAATGTTTCTCACAAGGCCTCTGCTGAACGTAGGCTCTGTCCTATTCAGGCTTTCCTGGTTAACAGATGTTAAATAAATATTAATCTAAAAAAACATTTGCGTTACATGGCAAGTATCAGTGCTAACATTGTGTCCCTTAATGTTTTGTATAAGATGGTACCATTTATTCACCTGTAAGTAACACAGCTTTAAATTAATGCAGTAATGAAAATATAGGCAACAATCAAACCTGCATTACCAAAAGAGTATTAATATCTCCGAATTTCTTCACGTTTAATGTTTTTTTTAACTGACATTCACTGGTTGAATACATCACCTCAACAAGACAGCATTACACTCTGTATTTGTATTATTAATGAGACATATTTTTTGCAAACACTCTGTAAGAACTCTGTCTGTTCATCTCATGCTGGCTATTTTAGGGGCATGCTTAACAAATCATGCCAGCTTGTATGTGTAGCCTTGCTGACTTATTTTTATGTATGTACTTTTATGAGGAATTCAAAAATTAGACTTTGAAAACAAAGATGATTATACCCATTTCGGGATTACGGGAAAACTTCCTGTAAAGATGATTATACTCTTATAGGATACACAGGGACTCTGCTTTCCTGACAACTATGCTCTTTTAGGAAGCAAGCACAATAGGAAGACAATAGCTTCAGTAGGTCAAAAGAGAATATAACAAATGTTTAGGGAAAGGTAGTGAACAGTATATTCCTGTTACATTTTACCCCTATTCTGAGATAAAAGATGACCTGCTTTATAGAGTAAGTAAAGCTGCTGAGGAAATGATACATCATTTCTCAGTACTAAAATGTTATATGACACTATTAATGAATGTAATCCATAGTCAAATGCCAGGATGTTCCTGGGGAATGGACAAAGCTGAGGCAAGAATACTAGATAGACTTTACTGTCTAAACATAATAAAATTGATAGAACATATTTGCAGTTCTTGTCCAGAGTGCCAGAAAACTGAACCCCATCCTAGATTTAGGAGTCCATTAATTCCACCGCTTTTCATAAAACTGATATTTGAATGTACTGCCATGGACACTGTGGGTCAAGTAGTAAAATCTGACAGTGGGTATTACTACGCACTTCAGTGCTGGACTATATAATGAAGTTTCCAGATGAAATACCAATATGCATAGCTAATGGTAAGGCTATTATCAAAAACTGGTGTGTTATTCTCTGCTTTTGTTATCTCTAAAGAGATACTGACTGACCAAGGCACTCACTTTATGTCAAGGTTGTTGTATGAGTTATGTTAGCACATTAAAGATAAGCTGTCAAAGACTGCAGTCTGCCATTCATTGACTAGTAGAGGAAGTCCATGTTAAGGAAAGTTTTTGACACATATAGAAAGAAATAACACATTAACATTTGTTACCCTATTTATTGTTTGCAACAAGTGATGTGCCAAAAGCCAAAACTGGGTTTACTCTCATTTAATCTTTGGCATGACAGACATTTGAGATGCCAGTTTGAGTTGATAAGGAAACCTGAGAGAAGGAGAAGACACCATTTATAAGTTTGCTAGAGCACTCCTTTATTTTGCAGGATAGACTAAAGTCTGTTATGCCCATAGTCAAGACAAACATGCAGACAGCCCAGAAAATGCAATGAGTTTGTAATAATAATGCCTGACCTTGACAATTTAACCCAGGAGAGTGGGCATTTGTGTTACTGCCCTGCAGGAAAAACTCATTTCTAGCTAAGTGGCAAGGGCTGTTTAATGTGACTGAAATAATTTATGCAGTGAACTATAATATTAGGTAGCCAGGAAAAAGAAAGACACAGCAAATCTTTTACGTTAATGTACTGACACCATGGAATTAAGTAGAAAATTCAGAGAAGAGTTTCCATGCTGAAGTTCCTGCTTGACAGTCAAGAGACCAGAGAATCACTGTCTGAGGTGCAGTTAGAGGAATCTTTGTCAAAGGCATAAGCCGCGGGTGGTGCAGCGGTAGCGTTGTTGCCTCTCAGCAAGAGGTTCTCCTGTTTGATTCTCGGCTGGAGCTCCTTCTGTGTGGAGTCTGCATGTCCTCCCCATGGTCAAGTGGCCTTTGAAAGACATGCGTGAATGGACGTGCCTTCGTTGAAGGTTGGGCGTTGAGCTGGCACCTTGGCACCATAAAAATCTACTGCCAATCATTAGCAGACTGGAGTTCCACTGTGGCGACCCCTAATCAGTAAAAGCCGAAAGAAGAACAAACAACAAAAGCAGGAGCTAAGATAACTACTTTGAAGAAAGATAGTAGTGTTCTCAGTTGTTTCCAGAAGAATTAAACTGATAGAACATAACACTGAGACAATACCGGTAATAAGTGTTGGAATTATACCTTACACAATACTTGAGTCATAAAAACACTTGGTTAATAAGTGAAGATCAAATGATTGCCAAGCTAGGAGTGATAGAAGAGTTGCAAAGTGAATGGAGCAACTCAGTATTGCTTATTTCAAAACCCAGTGGAAGTATTAGAGTCTCTAATGACTTTAGCATGAGCAATCTCTCAAAGGGTGATGGCTATCCCTTGCCCAAGATGATGAATCAATAGAGAACATAAGAAAGGCCATAAACTTAACAATCGCCTGACTTAACAATGGACTTCTGACAGATAACACTTACCCCATATGCCAAAGAAAAAAAAACAGCTTTTGTAAACCCTGGCAATCTATTTGAGCACATATTGTACTGAAATACTGTCACAATATCCTCACAGCTATACTAAAGCTGCAAGTATCAATCCGGAGAAAAAAAAATTGCATCCAATCCTGCCCCATGGCAAACTGAAGCTACCAAACAACTTATATGTCAAAAGGACAAGACATGGATGACTTCATGTGTGCCAGTAAATTCCTTTCTAACTACCGATCCTATCATTATCCATGCAGCATAACTAAAACCTCAGGGTGTCTCTGACAAGATAAACTACTTCACCTCCCAACAATTTCAACCTGAGTCTTTCCAGCAATTTTGAAAAAACAACTCTCATCTCCTTAAACCAGGTAAACTTACCACCCACAGAATAGACTTTTACATTGCCTGTAAATTTAAAGACTACTTTGTTAACACAGCTGTAGCCCTTACCCAATAGGATTCTCTTCCAAGCTATCACTGTTCATCTCAAACTATCAGCAATACTTACACCTTTACTCTCAAACCAATATCCTCATCCTCTGTAAAAGAACATCTCAAGAATTTGAAAGTCACCACACCTGTTCCTGATACCATCATAGCAGAATATCTCAATATAGTGGCACCTATACTGAACAAACTAGACAACTTCAGATCAGTAACAGTATTCTCTCCTGTCTCTAAAAATCCTAGAGAAAGGTTTGCTCCTAGTTACAAATGTTTCCACTAACCAAGAATCTTCTTTCCTCTTGACAACATTCATTTTGTCCCTATAGCAGTGCAGATTTCTCTCCTTGCATTCCAATCTTTTTTATCAGCACTATACAATAACAAAGAAATGATGGTTGTTTTATCTCATTTATTTACCTCAGACACTCTAAAGCCTTTGATACTGTCACCCACACCAAACTATTTAGTAGACTTTCACTTTTTGACCTCTCTGACCCAGTTCTTGAATTGTTCAGAACCAACCTTAGCAGTAGGACCAAAGTGCACTCTTGTAAAAATCACATCACTCTTTCTTCCAATACTGGTTGAAGTCACTTGATTCATGACTATGTTTATATTCATTAATCTGCTCTCATCACTCAAACCTAGTCCAATATGCTGACATATTTACATCATCTGCTTTGCCAAAACAATCCAAGAAGTATAGTCACACATTTTAGTTTCCTCTGCCAAAACATGGCTTAGATTTAATTTGAAAATGGTTGGTGATCTACCCTCTTCTCTAGTTAACCATGTATAAGTAAATAAATAAAAAAAAAATCAGTCACTTATTCAAGTTGGTCAATCAACCAATCAATAGATGGAGTTCTAAATCCCTACCAAAGCAAAATAATCTGTTTACCCAAAATTGAACTCTGCCTCTGTAATCAGATTTCATTTCCATTCCCTAAATGGGATTCAACTGATATTTTTCCTGGCACTAAAATAATGGTTGTTATCATTGATGAAAATCCAAAATTTGAAGTATATATCCTATAGGTAGTCAAAACAAAAGCCTCATTAAAGGTAGGCCTACTTGGTATGGCCAAAGTACATTTATCTGATTACAGGCAAAAAAAAAAAGTCTTATTTTTTTACCCAACCTCACCTATGTTGCCCTTTTATTTACAAATGAACACTTAACCAGCTCATAAAGTCTGAACAGTGCTTAAATATCTTAAAATAACCAAGTTCACCACTACCATTTTCAAAATAACTCATTACTGCACTGACTACATACAAATTAATTGACAGGAATTCCCAAGCTTCCTTAGGTACACACAGCTAAAACTAGCCTAAGAAGTTTACATTTTCTCTCAGACATCCAGCCTTAAACATCCATTCCAGTGAAACCACAAGGCAAACTGGAACACAATAAGAGACAGCTAAAATATTAAAGATTAATTTAATAGACTCCCAGTAAAATATAAAAAAAAAAGAAAAAAAAAAAAAATGTCCTTCTTCAGATAACAGAATAAAAAAAAAAGTTTTTTTAAAAAAAAAATAGACTAGTTGCTAGTTGAAAAATGAATGTCAAATGCATTGTTCAATTAAACATTGGAAAAAAGAGACTAAAGAAATAATAATAAGTCAATAAGTTGTTGTCAATGTGTGAGTAATACTTAGCATAACCTATATATATCTAGAAATTTATACAATTCATCAATTCATTTAGATTAATAAAAAAAATTAAAATTATTACTTGAACAAAATATATTGAGCTCTGTTGAAATATGTAAAGGTTAGAATAAATCCTTAATATCATTAAAATACAGAACATTCACTTTCTCATATCCATTCCAGTGACACTGTCCCCTCAAAAGAAATTTCTACTCCTTCCTCAATTACTTTTCACTTATAAAACCTTAACAACTTCCTCAACAATTCTCTTTACTCAGCATTGTCAGGATCCGGAACAACACACCCACCTTACTTTGACAGATCAAGAATTCAAACCACTTTAAGTCTAAAGTATTTTCTGCTGGATTCAGGGATCTTTCATTGGATCTCCACCCCTAGCTAAAATTCCCTCAACTCTACTTCCTGTACTTGTACAGTAATTTTACACTTTTGTCTCCTGTGTTCTCTTGAGACATCATGTGTTCTTATAGGTAACTATACTGGCATTGACCCTAATAACATTAAAACCTAACTTCAACTTACTTTTATTAATTTCATTTGTCCTATTTCTCAATTAACATTATTCTGCATTTCGGTATATCTCCTGACTGCAAGGTCTAACAAGCTTATTAAGAATGTATGTTACTACATACTTATAAAATAGTTTATACTGTGCATTTTGTTGCACATATAATCAGGACTGACCTTAGGTCAACTATTGCCCTAGGCAAAAGGGCTTCATGGTACCCACCTGCTGTCCATGACCCCACAAACATATCACCCAGTGCCTGCTATCCTGGCTTATCCAAACCATCAAGATTGCATTTCTCTTACTTTTTCTCACAGTTTTGTCTTAGTCTTTAATTTTTTCCTGCATTAATTTATTCATTCAACACTTTTAAGTATGCAAGACTGTTCTTCGATAACTTTGTATGAAATAGCTTTACTATGTTGGGGTCTGGGGGGTTGGAAGATCCTCAGAAGCCATGGGAGTTTCAAGATGCTTTTCTAAGGTGCATTTTACATATTTTTAAACAAGCTTTACATCCAAAATGGCCTTAAAAAATCACAATTAAGGGAAGAAATTCAGCCTTGCTCTTAATCTTTGGTTTTCCCTGAATACTTTTCAACACACCATAACCGATGAAGACTACACTGTAATAGACCTCAGGGTCTAGAATCCAGTAGCCACCAGAAACCATGGGGTTATAAATGCTATGAGGTGCATTTTAGAGCTTTTTTCCAACTGTTTTATTCAATGATAGATTAAACAAAAAGTATATGTGAGGAAAGAAATTAAATCAAACTTTTTATTTTAATGAAGAAATGTGTTGTATCCAAGGCTTAATGCTAAAAGTTAACAGCAGTCAAATGCTTGCAATCATACATAAATCATACCTGGAACTGATAACGGTCTCCCTATGCCACCCTAAAAAAGTTAGTCACTTTCTGTATATCCCCATCTGGGGTTAAATTGGGATGAAAAGTATGTGGCAAATGCCCACAATCATCTATTTCAAATCTCCACTGACATAAGTAGACATAGCTTGCTTCCCCAACCCTCCATATAAAAGACAGGTACCTTCTATGCTCTCCTATGCTGTCAGACTTGGGCAAGCTTGAAGGAAAAATAGGTCATGTCTGCTGTCAAACATACATAAACAGAATGCTCATTTTCCTTCCCCCAAAAGACAGCCAACTGTATATACATCTGATCGTTGATTGTGAAATAAATGAAAAAAAAATAATTACAGTAATGTTTCCAGCTAAATTTTAGACACTGCTCCTGGTCAAGCTTAGTGACCATGTGTGCACCCCTCTAAAGTTTGTGAGGAAAGATAAAGAAATAATGTCCACACTATCCCAACACTTAGTAGTGAGCTCTGAGGTTTGAAAGGAAAGTTAAATAAATAATGACAGCATCCCCACCTTCCCATACAAGCTACACTGAACTTTTGCATAAACCTCTGAGAAGGTCTGATTTTAGACTAGGTGGATTTCAGGACAGAATCCATTGCTAAGCCCATGTCAAAATCCATGTATACAGCCTTGGTGTGTGGGGACCACAGCATCCCAGAAGCTCTGAAGGTCTTGGTATTATGTGATACATTTATTTTGTTTTAATTTATTTTTGAGAAATGACTACAAACTGAGCAAGTGACAAGAGGGTAAGTTATTTTTGTCAAAACCCCCCACTACGCAGTTCGCCATTTCTATATACAGTTCAAATGTTGGATTGTGATAAAAGAGGATGGCCATGTAAAGTGTTTCACCTTTGCTGCAACCACCCGCCACACATTAAATATTCCAGGTTGCTTTACACAAATCACACTAGTCCAGCAAAGCCAGAACAATAACAAACAATGACAAGCAGCCTGTCATTTTCCTCTACAGTCAGTTTTAAGAAATGATGCCTACTCTGTCTGTGCATATTAGGTGTCAAGTTAAGTAACTCAACTTACTTCTCACAAATACACACTAGACATGGAAAGCCAGATGATAATGACTGCTTAAAACTGAGCAAATGATAAGAGCTTCAGTTATATTCATCCAGCCAACCCTAACCCCATAGCTCTCAACCTCTTAACTCCAGAATCAGGGACAAATCCAAGAATGATCAGGGACACTTGATATTATTAACGTGGGTTGATAGAATAAAAGAATGTGAAGTAACATAGATTTTCTGAAGTAAACATCTAAACTCTAATTATTGCCATCATTTATTAGATGTAATCCACCACATTGTATCCTCCAGTTACTAGTTTCACTAGGGATTCAGAGAGACAAAGCAAAATTTTGAGCACAAGTCAAGGACAGTTGAGAGGTATGCTCAATCCCAACCCAGCAGTTATAGCCATGAGGTCTAATGACCATGTAAGAGGTTTCCCTTTACTCCAACACAGACTAGTTGTTGCATATTAAAGTATTCCGATTTGCTCTACAGAAATTACAATGCCATAGATATTGCAGAAAATATCTGGTGGAGTACTGCCAGCAACATGGAGGGAAAAAAATTACCTCACTACTTCAATCTCTCACAGTTCCTTTCATTTGTCCAGAATCCTGCAGAATGTCCTGACTCCCTGAAGAGACATCCAATCAGAAATGCCAAACAGTAGAGATTTATAATTCTTATTAAAAAACGGCATCATATTAATGCAAACCTTCAGTCCTGTGAGCGCTACTGTTTTGCGCCTACCATTTGAATGTCACAAGGTCTCTACTCCACAACGTCACAACACTCAAGTATAATGTGACGTTGCTTTTTTTGAATGGTGAAGTCAAGTGGCCACACATTATGCAGTGGGCATGTTTTGCTCTAGCAGGGTTGTTTCCTTTTGAAATGTCGCCAATCAAAATGCCAAATGCCGACAAGATGGAAAAAAAAAACAGCCAAAAAACTCAGGAAAACAGCAAATATCAAAGATCTTGCTTCTTTAAACTTCTTTTTGCAGGGAGACGGGGCAGGACCCCCTGCACCCTCCAATATGGGGGTCAAGTCCCCCCCCAAAATTTATATACCAACAGCAAGATCACTACACCTCAGAGGAAAGGGAATATTCAGGGAAATGGTCATCTCAGACTTGGTATATGTAATTTGTTGCTTAAGTCCTTCAGTCTCCATGTTTTAGGACATGCTCTTATAGCTTCATAGGTTCATAGGTGTGTACTAGCCTAATGGCCCTGGAGCCATTACAAGCCCAGCTCATAGAAGTTCCCTGGCATAGTGCCATCTGACATTAGTTCCTAGTGCCTCTATCAAGTAGAGCTACTGGAGTGATGACCGGGGTGAACTTTCTATTACCCATCCACTCATCAAGATTTCTCTTGATGAGTGGATGGGTAATAGCAGGTAATAGCAAGTCCTGGCATTTTAAGTTGCCATCAGGGTGCCACATTTTATTTATTTATTTTTGGAGCAAAAATAAATCATATTTTGTTGCTCTAAAAAATAAATAAATAAATTGGAAAGCACACGAGCCCTTGGCAGCTGCCTAACTAGCCTATGTTTAAAGGCCAGCCTTGCATATAATTTGCCTATTTGTGTAACTAGCTTGATACATTTTTTTGTTGAGCATATTGAGTATATATATATATATATATATATATATATATATATATATTTTTTTTTTTTTTTGAACTGTACTAGAACTTTTCTCCCTGGGCCTCCACTGGAAAGGGATTATTAAAGCCCATCTGGATTTTTCCAATTAAAAAATACAATCAATAAATAAAATTAATAACTAAAGGACTGTTGCCATTTGGTCTACATGGAGCTCCAACAATCTTTCAAATAAATGTTGTAGGATAGATTATTGAGCTGTCATTCCTGTTATGCTGCAGTATAGCTGGATAATGTTGGTATTCATTTTGGGACTCTCGTCTGCAAAAAGAGTAGTCTGTATTACAACTGTGAAGACAGGTAGGCTTCACAATAACAGTAAACTGGATATGGTGAAAGCCAAGTAGTTGGGATACCTTATAGTAAGCAATGGCAAGTCCAGAACTGAAAATAAAAAAAAACAGAAGCCATAAAAAGCTGGACAGCACTTTCTAGTAAACATCAAGTGAAAGCTGAGCATTTCAGAAAACCAGTGCCTTAGTGCAGGACTATTGCCTGTCCTTTGAGAGATGTCTCAAAGGGGGGAGCTCCTGTCAAGCTGCAATGTCCTCTTGAGGCAGATAAAACTACAGGGGAACTATACTCTAAAACCATAATATTGGGTTCTGATTCTGCAAAATAATTCACTCTATAACCAATGTGTGAGAGGCAGATTTAGGAGCAGAGCTAGCTACAGACATTCAAGGTGAGTGGCCCTTGTGTGCTGTATCAGCAGGAAGGTGAGCAATGCAGAAAGGAGAAACTCAGCCACTGAAGGAGAGCACCTAGCAATAAAGTGTGCTGTCTGATCCTTGAAGTAGAATCTAGTGGGCAGGCAACATGAATGCTGAGTGGTTGTCCATCATTATAGTTCAATTTAATGGTCTTGCACTGGGAAATGTATAGACGTGATAAGTATCGAAAATGTGTAATGTGCCTTTCAAAGTATAATTTGTATGGAAGATTCTTACACATTATTATTCATAAACCTACATGTATAAGTAATGTAATGAAGCACTAACTGAAATTACTGTTACATAAAAGGAATTGCCCTACAAATAGCACATTGGAATGTTGGATCCTCATGTGGAGGTTTCGAATGGAATAGCTGAAGACCCTGGAGGCTAGAAATACAGGCTCAGTTATGACAGGAGGAATGCACTTCAGAGAATCCAGCCCTTGGTAAGACCCTCATTCTGGAACTTTCATAGACCATTTGCTGGAGGTGTATTCAGACTGTATATAACTGAATAAGAGTAACCAAAGATAAGCTTTTCTGTTGACTACTAAGCTAAATGGGCAATGTACTGTTTTATTTTGTTCTGGAAAGCCACAAATGGCTTTTTTTATTAGTTTATGTTGATTTACTGAATGAAATGTGTTTTTTTATAACTGGTGCCTCTAGAGCATATATGTATATATAAACTTTTGCTTTACAGTCTGTTCCAACATTTTACATTTATTATTTTTACTGCGCACAAATATACGAGACTAGTGATTACACTGTTATAGCATAAATGTCAGTCATACTTTCAACCTCTTACCGCAAAAAGTCTAGACAAAGCCAAAAATAATGGGGGGACAAAGAGTCAAAAATAGGGACAATTTTTAAATATTGCTCCTATAAACTTAGAAAGTTGATAGAATAACAGCTTTTACATTAGCATGCATTTTC
This sequence comes from Protopterus annectens, assembly GCF_019279795.1. Taxonomy (NCBI): domain Eukaryota; kingdom Metazoa; phylum Chordata; order Ceratodontiformes; family Protopteridae; genus Protopterus; species Protopterus annectens. The sequence continues at coordinate 703,850,322 of NC_056731.1, forward strand.
TGGAGGGTTTGAAACTCAAGATTCTGTCATTATTTGGTGACTTTAATCCTCAGTAATTTTCCAGAAAACCTTAGATAGTACAAGGGACGGATCAAAATATGAGTCAAAAATCTGGACATTCTGCAAAAATCTGTACAGTTGAGAGGCATCAGTTTCTATAAAATAGGTATATGTATATAATATCTTCTGCTATCTTGATAAGGCTGAAGGCTTTTGATATGCTATAAAGTATATAACCTATGGCATGATCCGTTTCTTTTATTGTAGTTTATCAGTCAGGTTTAGATTCATTTTTAGCAGTCTCTTCTTGCATCAGGCCCATGCCATCAGAATGTGTTGCTGTATATTAACTTCTGCAGCTGTAACTTTGATATGAACTGTGATTAATATTTCAGAAGTTATAACCTTACTATTTTATTGCTTTTAAAATTATAATGAGCCCATACCTATGTTTGTTTTTTTTTGACTATGAAAAAATGTATTTATTTCAGAGTACAATAGTCATCTCATGTGGGAAAAGTATGTATGTCCCTCGTAGCTGCAGGTACTGTTTTTAACAATATGATTCTTCTGTGATGGAATAGATATATAATTTTGTTTATAAAATTCATAAAACCATTGTTTTTTTATCAGCAGAGTTGTGATCATCTGTGCTGAGATTGGCATTGCTCTAAAACATAACTTTATATATTCTTGTCACAGTTCATTCACATGCATCTGCTTTTGCCATGCATTATGGACTACTGTTCTCTAATGTGTAAACATGTAAATATGCATTGTATATTATTCTATGTTGCTATTTTACTTTGCTTAAGTTTTACTATATAATATTTACTATTTTATTAACTGTCACTATTTCTACTATGTATTATGGAGCTTTTCTCCCCCCGACCTCCACTGAAAACGGGCTCCTTGAACCCAGTGGACCTCCCCAGTCATCAAACTGGAAATAAATAAATAAATAGAAAGAGAGGTCTATGACAAAATAAGGGAAATTTACAAGACAAAATGCAGAGAGATTTTGCCATTAAGACTGAACATCTAACTGAATAAAGAATTAGTCACAATTTTATGAATTTTATGAAGCTACTGTTTATAACACACACACGTGCACAAAGACATGAACAAACACATGCACAAATGAATATATACAAACACACACACACACACACACACACACACACACACACACACACACACATGCAATTATGCGTGCACGTACGTGCACACACACAGAGTCATACCCACATAGGACATAACAGTATACAAAGGGTAAATAAGTAGCTTACAAGTTGTTTGTTTTGATACTGTGTGAGTGTATGTGCACCTTCAGCAAAGGGCATGCATGGTTGTCATGTTGTCGACTTGTATACCATTGAGGATTGTGAATAGTCAATGAGTTAGATTGTTTAGTAAGTGGTTGTCAACAAATGGTCCACTGGCAAGTTAGCATATGAAGAAAGGGATGACATGAATAGTGGAACAGTGTTAAAAAATAGTAGGTGCCTTGCTTTATAAATATATCTGGTGCAGGAAATGCAGCTGCAATGGTGCAGTCACAGAACAGATAGGGAGGTAGGTGGAGTGACTAAATTACTCTTTCAGATAATCAGTTGCAGTTGGTGTGTGAAAGCTGCATTTAAGAAAATAGACATTTATGTGGAATCAAGTATATGAGAATTATAGGCATCAAGTACTTGATCCCAAACAAACATTTCAAGGTAGACAGAAAATGGTTTTCGGCTTGTGGGAGATGCAGAGAAATTGTAAGAACTGTTCCCTTATTCTGGAAATGTAGCGGCACAAAAACCATAAGGAGCAATGAAAAAATGTATGGCAGTGAATTCATTGACTAACTAATAATCAAATTTTGATCCAGATTTGGTTTGGGTGCAAGATAAGATAATGGGATGAGCTAACTGGGTTATTAGTGATATTTATAGTAGTTTTTATTTGAGTGGAAAACTAAAATATGGGTAATATATACCGAGAACACTTCAAGCTGATGAGGATACTTATCAGATACTATATGCTTCACTTAAAGATAGATAGCATATCTTTGGCATAGCAAAAGTATTTAAATACTTTCTAGTAGAGTGATTTGATATAGGAATGGTAACTTATATTATCTTGAAGTTAAAAAATATGAAATAAAGCTTAACTATTGGTTCTAAAAGTATCAAAAGTTGCAAGAGTTCCACAACAAATGTAGCTCTTATAGATTAGATTTATGTCTAATTCTTCACATGATGCATATATTTTCATAGTCCTTTTGTAAACTGCTGAATGTTTGCCTGAAATCAATTAATCATTATGATCTGTTGTTTGTTATTGGGCCGGATTCACGAAGGCTTGCATGGAGTCTTAGAGTAGAGTAAGACTCCATGCAGCCATCATGTCTGATGAGCGATCCAGGAACAGCCTGTAGGGGCGTGTAAGAGAGCTCCTAAAATGGCTCTTACACAGACAGGGCTGGGATATGCAAATTACCTCAATTGCAGGCAAAAGGCATGCAAATGAGGTAGATTTGCGATTCAGGAAACCCAAACCTGTCCGAGTAAGAGCAGTGTTATTTGCAGAAATGTACTCAGTTGACAACTGAGTACCATTCTGCAAATAGCAAAACGGAGCCATGACAGTTCCAAATAAAAGTTGCATCCAGTGCAGGAAGCATGCCAATGGCCAAATATATGGCCATGTGAAATGTTTCCTGATGCAATCTGAAAATAAAAATATTTTTTTTTCGCCGATTTCAGATGTTTAAGCGTAGCGCAGCGCCTCGCAAACGGGCTGTGCTCTAAAACCCAGAATACTAAAAATTAAAACCCACAAATGTGGATTTTATTGAAATTGTTAATGTACAATGCAAGGGAATGGCAGGCTGAAGACAACATGGCCACCGAGTAGAGGTTGCCAAGGGGGGAAGCTCAGTCTAAGACATGTAACCAAGCATTAGTAGGCAATCCTATGTAAATGAGCATTAGGATAGTGAATCACAAGTTTACATAGCAAATGAGCACAGTCAGTGGAGTGTAGGAGTAGGATATGGGGAGTAACAGAGTAGAAGATAGGTGACATCACGAGGGGGGTATGTATGAAAGAAGTGAAGCTCATTGGAGCAGAGTGGCATGTGTCAGCTGTCATTTACACATCATGGAAAGAGGTGTGTCAACAGGTAGGCTAGGGAAAGGCAAGAAATGGAAAGTGTATGCCGTGGATAACACCAGAGTTTCTTGCTGAGTGGGTATGCGCGTTTGTGCGTGCATGTAAACTCAAGTAAAACAGAGTGTGCGCGTGTAAGCGTGAGTGCGCGCGTTTAAGCCAGAGTAAGCATGCATAAGGCTGTTTAAAGAGTTGTAAGCGTGTTTGCACTGGTGTGCGCACATTTTAACCTGAATAAGCAAGTTTTAGTCCATGTAAGCATGTGTGCGTGCATGCTAGCTGCTGTGCGCATGTTTGTGCTTGTGTGCGTGGCACTCCCCCCCCCCCTGAGGAAACAGAAAGGAAAAAGGAAGCATAACAAATAGTAGGAAGCAACCAGGGAGTACTAGCAGAGCTAGAAGGTGAAAACAATCAGAATCAAGCAATTACACAGGCAGTACACTAGCCCAGCCCAGCCTAGCACTTAAAACTCTGCAAACAACAGTACATTATGTTTCTCACAACAGACACTGCAGTAAGCTAATAGAAGTGAAAACTGAAAAAGCTTTACTGAGACAAAGAAATGTTAGGGGCTGCCATTGCTGTTATAAGGCGACATATGCAGCATGCTGAGGGTGGTGACAATGGAAATGCTGCTTGACAACCCACAGTGAGGAGACAGAGAAGAGTGTACAGGCCCAGGGTAACCTACAAGGGGCTACATGAGATGGAAATAGTGGAGCGCTATAGAGTGGACAGAGACCTCCTGCAGCAAATTGTTGAGCTATGCAGGCCACGCCTCACACACAGAACCAACAGAGGGGAACCCATCCCAGTGGAAAGCAAGGTATGTATTGGCCTAAGAATATTAGTAACAGGTACCTTCCAGAGACCAACTGGTGATATGATGGGGATATCACAGGCATCAGCATCCAGGGTACTACACAAGTTCCTGGATGCCATGTCAGCACATGTCGGTGATCATGTATATTTCCCCAATTCCCGTGAGGTATTGGCCAGCAATATGCATCTCTTCCAGCAAATAGTGGAATACCCTGAGGTAGTGGGTGCAATAGACTGCACGCACATACACATCAAAGCACCATCCGGCGAGCGAGGTGGGGTCTACTTCAACCGCAAGGGCTTCCCCTCCATCAACTGCCAGGTCATGTGTGATGCCCAGGGCATAATACTAAATGTGTGTGCAGGCTGCCCTGGAAGCTACCATGATTCCCATATCTGGCATCTGACGCAGATGTACCAGACATTTGCCAATGGAGACGTCCCACATGGTCACCTAGTGGGGGATGCTGGCTATGCACTGGAGCCGTGGCTGATGACACCCATCAGAAATGCACACACACCTGAACAGGAATGCCATAATGAGGCACACGCACAAACATGTAATGTAATAGAGCATGTGTTTGGGCAGCTCAAGTCACGATCCCGGTGCCTGGACACATCTGGTGGAGCCTTGCAGTACTCACCAACTACATGTACCCAAATTGTCATGGTATGTGCTATGCTACATAATATGATCCTGTGAAAACAGCTGCAGCAGGACCAGCATAGGCCTGGGCCAAACAGCTCCCCACCATTGCCAAGGCCATCACAGGCAGAGCGTGACTCAGAGGAGGAACAACCTGAGCCTGCCCCAGTAGGCAGAAGGAGGCATGCCCAGTATGCTTTGGCCTTGGCAAAGAGGCAATGCATAGCACATACACTGGCTCAGTAGGAACTCTGGAAATGATACCTCTCTCCAACTCGCACATATAGTAAAAGGGATCCCTAAGTTGACACTACCTGCTTTCAAACATGTACAGGGAGTGTAGTATGTGCATCCGACATAGGGAGCCCTGCAGCACCACCTAAGGCATGATTGCCATGTGTTAAGCAATATAAAGCAGTGCTAAACAGCATTTACCACTATGTAGTATATGCAAACAAAATCGCACACACCAACTAGCACAACTGTGGTGAATGTTCAGTAATATTGGGTAACGTCCAGCAATGTTGGTGAATATTGAGCAATGTCAGACAAGCCTGGTCTAAGTAGGGCATAGCTGAACAAAAGCCAACATGCTCATATTTGCTTAACTGGCCATTAAGCAGTCTGGTCTGCTCAGTATGAAAATATAAAGCAGTGATGGGCCTCGATCCCAGGATACTGTGCACTATAGCCAAAGTACTGGACCGCTAAACCATGACAGCATTGCAGTGGTCAGTCTGTATGAAGGAATGTTGATAAGTCTATGCAAAGTATTTCATGGAAACCCTGCAGGCACAGCATAATCCCTGTCGAGTTATGACACAAAGGTGAGTCCTGCAGTGAGAACAGAACCTGACTTCCAACACACACAGTATAAATGTTAATATCGGTCATGTTTGCACACATCAAAAAATGTAGTGGACCTCAGATAGCAGCATACTGAAAGGTCTCACTGGGCATATTCACACACTTGAATAAATGAGACAAATGTCAGGCAACAAAACACGGAATGGCAGAAATGGGCATGCTCACACACTTAGGCCATGTCTGAGTACAGCAGTGGGCCACACATATCTCGCAGTTGCATGTGTTAACCCAGGAACCTGTCACTATACACCAACCTGCCCTGTGCACACAGTTATATGACAACAGACACATCTATAATATAGTGGAACCCTGTCATAATCAAATATGTTCTGCAGATACCGAAGTTGTTCATAGAAACTGGTAAAGCAAAGACGATAAAGACCTGCAAACAGTATCAGCAATAAACATTGTGCATCTAGAACATTAGCATAGGTTCAGAGGTCGATACTAGGCTATCTGCCCTAGGGCATGTACAAGCTTAGCCAGAGTGTGTTTGGCATTCGCAACCCTGTCAGATTACTACACTGTGTGTGTGAAAAGTAGGTCACACAAGATAGCCCATGTACATTTAGGCTAGTGTGCCTCTGTCTAGCAGGGACACAGAAGATATTCCAGGGGTAAACATACGATCACCCATACAGTCGCCAAGATGTCTCCTGTAGGTGGTCAGTGGCTGGCTCTGCCTATGTGAAACTGGGATTACATTCTCAAGTGAGTGGAGCCTCTGGGATAAGAATCTGTCCCTCCACAATGTCCTATTAACATCTGTGCTGAGGTATACGTCCCTGGAGTGTGTAGCTCCAAGGGAGTCGGATATCCTGAGGTGGAGCATGTCCAGTAATTCTGGGTTGGGTATATCTGTAAACAACAGGCACACATCATATCTGAGTAGGTGGTAAGTGACTGAGTAGAGCTGGAGTTACTGCATCTGAACTGTGCAGGTCATCTGTGTGAGTCCCTAGATCTGCTTGGTGAGGAACTTCCGTGGCCAGTATAGTTGCTGCTGGTGTTGGGTAAGGTACACCCGAAATATGGCATTGTAACCAAGCATGGATGTGATGAGTATAGGTGTAGAATGACCTCACTCGATCTAGATGTGAAACCATATGGGATAAGGTGGCCCACATAGAAGGTGTGTCCAACCACTTTGGCAACGTGAACGTCAAAGGTGACAGTACGAACAAGTCATGTCCCCAAACCCCTAACAACTCCTACCGTATGTAATGGAGTACTACCTATGTGGTAATGTGTGGGCATGTTGTTATTCCCATGTTGTTATTCCCAAAGGGGATGACTATGCAACTAATGGCATTTAGCTGTAGGCCATGGCTCAGGCACCAGTCATCCATGTCTGTGAGACCCTGTTTGAGTATGCATGTGGCAGCTGGAGAGTTGATCATGGCACCCAGTTTGCAGTCAAGTGCAAACATGTTCAGCCATATTACCCCTGTGGTAGCCTGTACGTCAGACAAATATATACCGAACAAGAGAGGAACCAGGACTGATCCGTGTGGGATGCCTTGTGTAACTGGTGTATAATCAGGCATGGCACCTGCAATTATGACCATGTGGGTGCTATCCCTGATCCAGGAATCAATCTATCGTGTGAGATATGTGTCCATATCGATGCTGGTGAGCCTATGCATAATGGCCCAGTGGGTTATTGTGTTGAAGGGTTTTGCAAGGTTCAGGTAGGCTGTGTGGGCAGTTGACCTATGTCGATGGACCTGTTAGCCGTTTAAAGAATAAAAACAGGTTTCAAGAGGCAAGTTCTGCCCACAACAACACTAAAATGTGTAGGGCACAGTGTCCGTAGGTTCCCGATGTCTATGTGTATGAGTCCCATGACAATACACTCCATAGCTTTGCAGAACAGGCTACTTAGGCTTATAGGGTAATATTGTCTGTGGTCCGTTGTGGCACCAACTCTGTGGAGCGAGACCACTGTCGCTGTATGCCATTCCTTGGGTACATATCCTGTGGTAACTCTGATATTGAACAGTGATGTAATGTGAGGGTTACGTCTGTCATGATGCTCGTGTAAGATGCAGGCTGGGACACCATCTGGTCACATTGATACTGTGATGTATGCTTTGGGGAGGGCAGCACTCACCTGTTACTATGTGATGTCAGGGAGGTTATACTCTGTTGGGATGGATAGTTGCTCCTTAGGGGGGATGGGTGGGAGACATCTGCACAGAACCTGTTTGCCAGGATGTTGGCAATGCCAGTGGGTTCAGGGTAGGTTTAGTCAGTATGCAGTAACTCACAGCATATCAGTGAGTGTCCACCCAGGTTCCTGACATAACTGAAGAAGGCCATGTGATAGTCATACGTGTCTCTTGCAATTGTCCAGTAGAAGCGGCCCTTAGAAAAGTTCATGAGTGATCGTAGCTGTCTGCTAGTACAGATCACAGATGCCTTCCCAGTCTGGGATTGTGCTCTATCATGTAGTAGCTTCCTCCTGATGTTGTACAGCTTATTAATGGCCGGGGTCTACCAGACAGGTCCCCTGCCATTGAAGTAGTGAGTCCTGTTGTTATTTGGGATAGCACAATCCATGCAGTCCACTAACTGTCCATAGAATGTGTATGTAAAGGATGCAGCGGTGTGAGACATATTTGCCACTGTCTCAGGGTCTCCGAATGATACCACCTTGCTGCGGTGAAGTGAGACATTGACTCATGAGAAGTTCACCAAGATTACCCAGAATGGGTGTGTGGAGGGTATATGTATGTCCAGTGAGATACATGTATGTTCTGACTTTACCAATGGGGGGTATATCGCTAGTGTGGAACATAGATTCCCCATGTCAGTGATGATCAGGTCCAATATGTATTCCCCCTTATGGATGTGCTGACTGGTTGTGCCATAGCATTTGAGTCTACAAATTGTAGCGACTGTTGGGTGAGGGTGTTGGGGCTTGAGTAGTATCCCCAGTCAATATTTGTGTATATGAAGTCACACAATATAATGGTGTTTGTGGAGACCTTCATATTCTTCACAGTTCCCACGAAAGCTGAGTGTGGTTCCTGAGTGTGGGAGTGTGTTCTGTAGCAGGCAACAAACTGAAAAGCAGTATTGCACAATGGTAGTTGTATATGTATGGTATGTGATGCTTTGTGCAGTGCTACTAACCCTGAAGTGTGTGTATCTGTGATGTATATGGATACTCCCCCTAGTTGTGTTGTCTGTTCCAAGGCTTGTCATCAGACAGCTTTGTATGAAACATAACCTGGTAGTGCTGGTGTGCATAAGCAAGCCTAAACCAGGTGTCTGTCAGTGCACAGATATTGCTATCCTCCATACTGAGGAGGGTCCTGAGTGACTGCAATACGAGGTTAACACAACTGTTGTTGAGCAGCATTACCCTTAGTTTAATTTAACCTGTAATGTCTATGGAGGTGGGTTTGTCTTCTGAGCCCTGCTTAAAAAAGGCACTACGGTGGTAGCAAGAGCCTTAGCCAGCATTCCAAAGTCCAAGGGTGACAGGTGCAAGCTGTCCATAGTGAAGCTAAGTGGCATGTTGAGCATGTCACCATAGGCTGACAGACACTGTATCCCCTATGAATTAAACATACTTGGTAGGCAAATGTTAAATGTGATATGTGTGTCCATATACTGTGACATCATAATTGGTGGGTGTAAGATGCTAGACAAGGTCAGGGTCATACTGGCCTGGGCTACATGATCAGAGTGTTCCTCCCTGTATCATGTCATGTGGTCCAGGGAGTAACGTCTGAGGTTATACAGACCAGCATGGACAATGATGGTGCCAGTCCTGTACTTGCTTTGGAGTAACCTGACTGCCTGTGTTATGCATCAGATCCTGGCACCCAACAGACAGCCCAAAGTGACTATTCCCTTGTTCGGGCTGGTGAGTGGTACGTCAGTGTTTCTGACAATAAGTGTCGCCTATTACAAGTGTATTAGGTGTGTTGTTTAGCCTGAAGGGCAGTGACTGTGTGGCACACTGACATTGTGAACTATGTGATATGTGGGTATTGTAGTGGGGTAGCAGGTGTGTGTGTGTGTGTGTGTGTGTGTGTGTGTGTGTGTGTGTGTGTGTGTGTGTGTGTGTGTGTGTGTGTGTGTGTGTGTGTGTGTGTGTGTGTGTGTGTGTGTGTGTGTGTGTGTGTGTGCGCGCGCTTTGGAGGTCTCTGCTGCTTAGGTAGAGTACATTTACAGCATCTGAGTATGTCTATGTGTGGTAATGTGGATTGAGTGCTGTTGCTAGAGGATATGTGAGACTGATATGTGGTGTATGTGGTTACCTTCACCACCTGATAGACTGTGCCAGTCATGGGTCGAGAGAGTTCAGCACCCTGTATGTCTATATAGGTGCATCTCACACATATATCTGAGTTTGTCGGGAGGAGGAGAGGGTTGTCTGTGTACATGAGGCAGATGTGACATTGTGTCAATATCACAATATCCACCAGCTGGACTGGAGAGTACACACGAAACCGACTCCTGGACATGCCAGGATATTATCATGACATACTCTGTAGCCTGATCACAAAGGATCAGTAGGGTGTTAAGTGTGTAAAAGAGTATAACAGGGATTAGTGCTCATGTTCATTGGTGTTTTGTAAAGAGTAGCTGAGAAGGAGTCCAGACTGAATCATGACACCTCCTTCAGCTATGTCATAAATAGCAATATACACCCATATATGTCCTGGGTTAGGGCCAACTGTACCTGAGTGACAATGCCGACATTATGACAGAAAGGCCCATATGTACATACCCATCTCCCACTGACAATAGTCCATATCATCATACCAGGAGATATCACATGTAGAATGGATGAGCAGCTACCCCCACTGCCAAAAGCATGGCAGCAAGTGGAATACATTGATTCCCAATATGTGTCATGCAGAAACTACAGAACAAACAGATCATGCACCTGAACAGTCAGCTGAGCCTCACCCCCTACACAGGATGTGGAACCATTTAATGTGTAACAGCTACATATGGCACTCCCCACAAGTGTAGGTGCACAACACACCATGGGAAGTCAAGTCCAGTACGCCTATGAAGTCTGATCTGCAAGGTCATGGAGTCCATCATGGTTGCAGTCATAAACAGAGTTATTGGAAGCTGACATATACACAACCCTACCAACTGTGGTATGTTCATGTGTGGATCATGGTTCCCAAACATGCTAGACTGTTTGCAAGGCAGCCACCCAGGACATACATCAATGAACACATCTACACATGTGTCACATAGACTTTGAATAGCCCTTTATCAATATCCCAGACACATGTAGTATCCACAAAACCAACAAGCTGTGCATAAATATGTGTTGACATATGACGGAATGTCAATGCGTCCAGAGATAAATCACACAAGGTAAGGATTCTGAGGTCTTGTTCAAGCTGTTGACACCTGCTGACCCACATGGACCATTCCTGGAATGGCATAAAAAAAAGTGTACACACATCACCATGTCCACTCTGATGATGTCACCATCCTACAAATACAGCAGGAGAAGGGAAACCAGCCAGTAAAGCAAATAGCGTGCCTTGTGAATGCATCTCCCTGTAGTATCATAACATAATTAGGTAGGGGTTTGAATTCTCCAAACAGTGAGTGTGTGGGGGGGTGTATGTGTGCAATTGTCTTTGAAAGGAGTTCCCTTTTTGGAGACTGGGAAAACACACTAAAAGAGGTACATTCCTCTTTGGAAAGACTGATGATGTCACCATCCTACAAATACAGCTGGAGAAGGGAAACCACACGGTAGAGCAGATAGTGTGCTGTATTAATGCATCATTCTCTAGTGTCATAACATAGCAAGGTAGGGATTTGAATCTTGCAAACAGTGAGTGTGTGTATGTGTGTAGTTTTCTTTGAGAGGTGTTCCCTTTTTGGAGACTGGGAAAACTCACTAAAAGAGGTACATTCCTCTTTGGAAAGTCTGATGATGTCACCATCCTACAAATACAGCAGGAGAAGGGAAACCAGCCAGTAAAGCAAATAGCATGCTGGGGGTTTGAATCCTGCAAACAGTGAGTGTATGTGTGCAATTGTCTTTGAAAGGAGTTCCCTTTTTGGAGACTGGGAAAATGCAGTAAAAGAGGTACATTCCTCTTTGGAAAGACTGATGATGTCACCATCCTACAAATACAGCCGGAGAAGTGAAACCACCCAGTGCAGCAGATAGTGTGCCATGTTAATGCATCGCTCTCTAATATCATAAGATAGCTAGGTAGAGGTTTGAATACTACAAACAGTGAGTGTATGTGTGTAGTTTCTTTTGAGAGGTGTTCCCTTGTTGGAGACTGGGAAAACTCACAAAAAGAGGTACATTCCTCTTTGGAAAGTCTGATGATGTCACCATCCTACAACTACAGCAGGAGAAAAAAAAACAGCCAGTATAGCAAATAGCACACCGTGTTAATGCATCTCCCTGTAGTATAACATAGTTAGATAGGGATTTGTATTCTGCAAACAGTGTATGTGTGCAATTGTCTTTGAAAGGAGTGCCCTTTTTGGAGACTGGGAAAACACACTAAAAGTGGTAAATTCCTAGTTGGAAAGTCTGATGATGTCACCATCCTACAAATGCAGCAGGAGAAGCGAAACCAGCCAGTAAAGCAAATAACACACAGTGTTAATGCGTCTTTCTCTAGTATCATAAGATATCTAGGTAGTGGTTTGAATCCTGCAAACAGTGAGTGTGTGTTGGGGGAGTGTGTCTATGTATGTAGTTTCCTTTGAGAAGTGTTCCCTTTTTGGAGACTGGGAAAACTCACTAAAAGAGGTACATTCCTCTTTGGAAAGTCTGATGATGTCACCATCCTACAAATACAGCAGGAAAAGGAATACCAGCCACTACAACAAATAGTGCGCCATGTTAATGCATTTCCTTATAATATCAAAACATAGTTAGATAGGGGTATGAATCCTGCAAGCAGTGAGTGTGTGTGTGGGGTGGGGGTGTATGTGTGCAATTGTTTTTAAAAGGAGTTCCCTATTTGTAGACTGGGAAAACACACTAAAAGAGGTACATTCCTCTTTGGAAAGACTGATATCACCATCCTACAAATACAGCCGGAGAAGTGCAACCACCCAAGGCAGCAGATAGCATGCTGTGTTAATGCATCGCTCTCTAGTATCGTAACATAACTAGGTAGGGGTTTGAATCCTGCAAACAATGAATGTGTGTGTGGGGGTGTGTGTATGAGTGCAGTTTCCTTTGAGACGTGTTCCTTTTTGGAGACTGGGAAAACTCACTAAAAGAGGTACATTCCTCTTTGGAAAGTCTGATGATGTCACCATCCTACAAATACAGCAGGAGCTGGGAAACCAGCCAGTAAAGCAAATAGTACACCAAGTTAATGCGTCTCCCTGTAGTATCATCACATAGTTAAGTTGGGGTTTGAATCCTGCAACAGCGAGTATGTGTGCAGTTTCCTTTGAGAGGTGTTCCCTTTTTGGAGACTGTGAAAACTCACTAAAAGGGGTACATTCCTCTTTGGAAAGTCTGATGATGTCACCATCCTACAAATACAGCTGGAGAAGGGAAACCACCCAGTAAAGCAGATAATGCGCCGTGTTAATGCATTGCTCTCTAGTATCATAACATAGGTAGGGGGTTGAATCCTGCAAGTACTGACTGTGTGTCACTGTTGGTCAATGCGGTGTGGGTTTTGCTCTTACTATGGTGTGACATAGTATGATTACAACAGTAAGTGCATTGCACACAACAGGTATCTGCGTGGCAAATATATATGTGTACATGTCCCCTCAATCAGTACATAGGTGGGAAGCCTGCATACTACATGAATACATTTGTTTCCATTGACAGGTTGTGCCGCTGCTTCTCAGATCGTAGGTCACATATGTATGTATGTGACAAGGCCGTCCACTGTCGTGTTCTGTGGCCAAGGTCATCTGTGGCACACACACCCATGACAGTTACTTAAGAGTAGTGTGAGTGTGGGTATATGCCTCGGGTATATGTCAGACATGGTCATACTCAACAAAGACTGCCAAGAATGGACAGTCTTTATAGGTGTATGACTGCCTTGTAGATATGCATTCAGGCCTCTAATGTCTTATGTGATACACCTTGGGACTCCACAATACCTATGGATATGTGGATACCAAAGGACACATGACATAACATGAGGCTGTATGTACACATTGGTACCCAACATACATGTTGAGGGCTACCACCTGTGTGGTACTGATGGGATAGTATGTATAGTACATGAGGATGACTATGCCATAGTCAGCTTACTGCTATACAGCATGTATCAGACAACAGGTATCTGTCTGTATGATACCCTTGTGTAGGATATGCGTCCCATTCAGGGAATGCATTGTAGGCCAATCCATGCATTTCCAGATTTGGATGGACATATCCCTAGTGTGTCTGCATGTACCTAAGTGGGCTATATACTAAACAGGTGTGGTCACAGGAATGGGTGGCGGTCATTACCACTGGTTAGTGTTATAGTGTAGCACCGGAAGGATCCAATTGTTACTGGGTCCCTACTACTGTGTGTCATTTGTCAGGACATCATCCAATGATTGCTTATAGTCATGCTGTTGAGGTTGTGTATACTACCAGACCGAAAATCATTGACAGATATTAACGGTATCACCCACAGCATAGTGTCAACCCATGTCATACACACATCTACCCATGTTAGTACATAACTGTAGTAGAATGCATACTGGCCATTGAAAGATACAATGAGATGTAAACAATGTGTACGACAGGGTATGCCACACATCCCATGTGTCCACTATGCACGTACATGCAGACAGTGTGCACCCACCATGTTCACAGATGTACACTTGCTAATCTGTACTGCACACATCACACACGTACTGTCCACTCACTAACACATGCTGGCAACACATTACACTTCTGCCAAGTGGCACATGGGTGGACAATACTTACACAGTCCTAACAGTGGTGTAAACAATGCTACATAGACAATCAGAGCTTTGATGCATAATGTCTGCTCAGATATACCTACAAGGATGTTGTTACACTTCCTTGTTGACAACATGCTATTATTGCTACACTGCTATAGTGTCACCCTGTGCATCAGCACCATGTTAGCCTGTCCCTCCATCAATGATGCAGATGACAGGCGGTGACACAGGTATCATCATATGCACAGGGCGTTATGTTGTTTGGCAGAGCCTGACATTGACCCATCCAATCGACATGTCTGTGTGTGTGTGTGTGTGTGTGTGTGTGTGTGTGTGTGTGTGTGTGTGTGTGTGTGTGTGAGGGACAACAGTACAGCATGGGCCAATGTTGATGTAATGTGTGTGTATGTGTGAGCCCTAGTTATTTGGTTAATGTGTGTGTGTCTGCAGGCACACAGCTCCACCATGTGGCTGCCATATATGGTAGTTTGTGGGACAGCCACAGACTGTACCTGCTAGGCTGTACAGATCACTGTCTCCGGCCATGGACACAGTACCTGTGCCTGGCAGGGGTGCTACGGACAGTATCGGGTACCAACCCTGACTGGGTACTGTCATCAGAGGCAGACGTATGACGACTGGACCCATGTCCCTGCTGGGACTGGCCAGAGCCACGTGCACGTGGTCTACTGGGATGGCCAATGGACAGGCCAGCCCCAGCATTGCTGGGACTGGTACTGCCCCTACGGGAGTGGCTGTGAACTGTGGGCCATCTGTGACCACTGCTAGCTGTTGCTGTTGCTGGCATGCATCCGTGTCGACGTCACAACTATCCCGCATAGTCCTGGCTCATGGAAGACATGTTGTGGAGGGCATCTAATGTCTCCCCCCAACGTCTATCAATGACCTCGGTGTAAGTCTGGATGGCACCGGCAAGGTCACGGATGCTGTCATTGACAGCAGTGTAATGTGCCCTCTTCACCCTAAGTTGCTGCCTGGTGTACCGTTCCATACGTGCCTGAGCCTGCATTACAGCCCGGAACATACTGGTCATCATAAGACCTGTGAGGGCACGCCTGCCAGGGGCAATATGACCAGTGGTGCTCCCACGAGAACCCCTGGACCTCCACCTATGTGGTACCGTTCCAGGTGTATGGCTTTGGCTGCTGTGAGGGGATGCAAGCGCCATGGGTACCACACTCTCCTGGTCAATGCCAACTGTATGCTCTCCCTTGTCTATGGCCATTGGTGGTGATGGATGTATTGACAGTATGAGTGTACACATAGATGGGGTTGAACGCTGTGTACTGTCGATTGGCGGACCGATGACAGAACCTGTCAAATCTTCATGTGCCAATATACATGTGTCATCATCACCACTATTTGTGGCAGTGGATTCAGGTTGCCTGCTGCTTTCGCAAACCCCTAACTCAGCACCTGTGAGAGGAAGACAGGAAACATACTTTACGGTCTGCACATGCACACGTGCACACATGCACACATGCACACATGCAAACATGCACACATGAACACATGCACATGAACACATGCACACATGCACACATGCACACATGGACACATGCACACATGAACAAATGCACACATGCACACATGAACAACCATACACACCTCACTACAGTACATTCACACACATACCAGCAATCCAACACATACTCTATAGTGGGTGAAGGTTGGTGTCAGTATCACAAGGTAGACAGTCACCACACACGTGTCAGCATGCAGAATATGTGTTGCACAAGACCATGCAGTGCATGTGTAGATGCAGCTATTAAATGGCAGTATACATGGCTTTGATGCACCTGTGTAGTTGTTCAGTGATTGGCTACACCCTGGAACACAATGTGTACATGGACATAACATTGCTGTGCAGGTATTATCAGCTCTGAAATGGCCTGTGCACCATCACTCACAAGTATACATGCCATGGCTGCATGTGCCATTGTGTGACACATAGATAGCCATATCTGATTGCAGTGTCTGTGTCCATAGCAGATAATAGTGGGCACGGTTGTAGCACATGCATGCTATGTACACACACGGGATGTGCAGTACATGTTGACGTGAAGGATTCCCAATGCTCGACATGGCCAGTGTACAGTGGTTATGGTGTTTGTGGGACATATTGCAGATATGTGGGTGCTAGACATGGCATGGCATGCAACATGACTGCAACATTAAACACCACACATACCCAATGTGTGTCAAGTGACCTATACACCCACTAGCATTCCAGGACATATATGTGACACTTTGTGTGGATGGAGACTGCTGTGCATATTGTGTATACTGGCATATGTAAGCACACAGACAACATGCTATGCATATTGTGTATAGGTGCATATGTTTGCACACACACAACACTGAGGTGCAAAGCAATGACTGCTATGAGTAGTACTGTGGTCACTGTAACTGGATGGGGTGTAGTACCCTGTGCCATCATCAACATGCATCGTATGGTCACTCACAGCTACTAATGTGTGCAAGACCACCACCTAGCATGCTGTACTCAAACTGCAGTGCCATGGCTACGTTCACAATTACACAGCCACCTTGTACATGGGTGTGTGAGGTGCTCAATAGGGAGCATTGCCTAACATGACTGTGTTATATGTTGCAGAGTGTTGCACAGCCCCATGATAGGCCACTACCCCTGAGGTACATCATGTGTGTGTGCATGACATGTGGGATACTGAAGTGTGACCTTACAGCGGGTGTGTGGTAATGCCAAATTTAGCATGTTTTCGTGTACTGCGTATGATAAACATGTTCTGTTGTGTACAGCTGTAGCAACTATGCAAATCCAATGTGCAGTACAGTCTTGCAACAATTGTGTCTGCTGCACTGTGCATTGCATGTGATTGAGGCAGCTACTGACTTTACTGAGATGATTGATGTCTCATAGCAAATATGCACAGCATGCATTATGCGTAGGTGTGTTATGTGTACATGGCCTACACCTCACCTATGACATGCACATTTCATTACCTATATTAAAGTGTAAACAAACTCACCAGCATGTATTGTCTGCCCTGCTGTCACACCAGAGGGACCTAGAAGAATATGACACAGTTTGTCAGTGGCCACAACTGTGGCATTGCTACTGTGATTGTGCTAAACGACAGTGGAACAACAGTCAACAGTCACAGGTGTACGGATACTATTCCAAATATCAGTATTGCACACGTTAGGCAGCACAACTGCTAAACACACAGTGCACATCTCACATATGCGTGTTCTACAGCTAGGCCATATTACCTGCATGCTCCATGTCATCCTGCTGGGTGGCTCCGGCCTCCATGATGACACGTGTGATGCTGTTGCTGCTGTAGGCCAGGAGCCACCATGCTTAGGAGCAGCTCCTCCACTCTGGTGAGGGGGGATGTATGGCCGCCCCACCACCTGTAGCAAGCTGTTGCCTATGGATATCAGACGCACGCCACCAGACATGTCTAATTAAATCACTACAGTGATGGCGTACCTGCTCCTATGTCCGGTTATGCATGTCTATGACATTTACCCGGTGAACAAGGTCTTGCCACAGTGCAGTACGGTCATGCTGGTGCTGGCTGGCCCTGGAAAAAAGCAGGTTATAGTGCTGCACCAGGCTGTTCAGAATTTCCTGCTCCTCTGCAGCTGAATACGATGGATTACATTGATGAGCCATAACCCTGGAAGACAATTAAACAATATGTGTGAGCATGTCATGTGGCACACTTAACATTATGAAGTACAGATATCACTTAACTGCCATATATAGCATCTATCTGTCTATCAGAGGATACACACATTCAATACCACATATCAGTGCTCAGCCCACAACTGGCTGACAGTGCCTGCAACACTCCATATAACACACAAGTATACACCAGTAGTCGGCACACTGTTTGGGATACAATGCACAACCTCACCCTGGGGGTATATATCAAGCTAATGCATGAAGAAATATGTCATCCAATGCAATGAATGTCATGTACATTTACAGTATTACTAGTAAACCACCCTAGTCTTTGATGCCATACCCCTACCTAACATATGTGCATGGTTGTTAATATAGCTGGCATACTGCTGTAACAGAGTATACATGTTGCTAGGTACACACACACATACCCTGTAACACACATGTCATTGCAGGCATGGTACAGGCATCATTAAACACACATCAGACAAACATACAACACACAGATGTATGCCGACACAGATGAGCATTACCTTTGTACCTTATAGTACTGTGTGCCCCTACTTACAGATACCTATGCCTGTGGTATGTAATCTGTGCAGACTGCAGAAAACACACAAGACAGTGTTACCAGAGACTGTGAACATACATCATACTGTGCTGTTTAGGCCTACAGCTTCAGGTAGTACAACAGTTCATATGTGAGCTGGAGTCACCAGTAGTACCACTTACTGAGCATACATATATTGCTTCAGCCTACATTGGGACACCACAGTCGTATACAAGGAACTACGTCACAACATATGCCATCCTACTATGTCTGCATCCCAATAACTGACACATCTTTCTCCGGCCTCACACCTAGGACACAAACTACCATGACAGATACAACCTCACACTAAGCTATCACACCTTTACAAACCTTCCACACTGTCACTGTCACACTCATTCCACCTCACATAGCAGGTATTGCACTGACTACATGTGTGTGTGCATTGTGTCATAGGTAGGTAATACGCTATTGGCCCTAGGGCCTAGAGCAGCTTAGCCATATGCTACCCTGGCCTTTGCCACAAATGTAATGTGATTTCACTTGCTCCTGTCAACCGGATACACAGAGGTGACTCCCAGGGCATATTACCTATCTCTAAAACAATCATCAGAGGTATGTATGACATCTGCTAATGAGGAGCTTTGTTTGTTCATGCTGGGTGGTTTACTCCAAAGTATGGCATATTTGTGGAAAGGAACCTGTACCTCCAGCATGTGCTGTTTAGTGAGGTGACAAGGATTAGGGCCCTAGGTAATGTAGCCCGGAGGGATTATGAGGTTTTGTCATGGTGGTTGGCCGACTGCTATGGGTGTGACATACCTCTGTATGTCCGGCAGTGGTAACCTCTGGGTGGGTGGTATGCAATACACTCTAGCTGTGGTTTGTGAGTCAGTCTGCATAGGGCATTTGTTTGAGGGCAGTATTACTCTTTGTTAGGTATGTCCGTGGCCTTTCCACTTTCTGTAGTTGTCATGTGAGGTACATACCACATGGGGCATTGTGATGAGTAGAGGGGAACACTGACATATATTTCCCTATATGACACACCTTTTGTGATGACACGTACCATGTAGACAGAATACATTACTACTGTGGCACTGTGATTATCAAAGGGGAGCCTACTGTCCACCTGTGTCCCTCGTACCCTTCTGACACCATCAGTGTTAGGCAGGCTACCACCTATGTGGCAGTTACTGCGTAAGGTGTTTTGGAATGGGGTATGGCACTGCAGTATCAACACTGGTGTTCAGTCCATGCCTTGGACAACAGGCACCTGTTGCAATACATATGACCCCGTGTCTCCCTCACTCTCTCTCATATATATATATGCATATATATATATATATATATATATATATATATATATATATATATATATATATATAGATAGATATATATATATATATATATATATATATATATATATATATATATATATATATATATATATATATATATATATATATATACATACATACATATATACATATCCATATCTATCTGTATCTATCCATATCTATCCATATCTATCCACATATCCATACATATTCATACATATCCATACATATCTATATATATCTATATATATCTACATATATCTACATATATCCATATATATCCATATATATATATGTATATATATATATATATATATATATATATATCCATATATATCGATATATATCTATATTTATCCATATATATCCCTATATATCTAAATATATTCATATATATATATATATATATATATATCTATACACACACATATATATATATATATATATATATATATATATATATATATATGTATATATATACACATACATGTAAACATCAATTGCTGTACATATAGCTGCACATATAGGCACATATACTGCCCACCTTTCATGTTGGGGATGTCAATTATGCAACAGTTGTGAGACATATGGTTATGTAATACTATTGCACAATGTTGTGCAGAACGCATTCTGCTGTCCTCAGGCCGTATAGCTGTTGCAGGCCTCACTGCCTGTAGCTCAGTCTCACAGCATTTAACACCACATGACATATACCGGCATTGCTTGCTTTCTGCAATGCCACACACTACAACCTACATACATATGTGCACATAGCAGCCTTCACAACATACTTATGTCCAGCCTTCACTAACAGTTGCAGTATGTCCCTTGCCTATGCAAATGTGCATGTACATATAGATACGGACTGCTGCCACATATGGATGATTCACAGTATGTAGAGTACCCTTCAGACACATCTTCTGGATGTCAGCAAATACATATCTGTTACATACCTTACCTTTGTATTCCTCACCTCCATCTGTTGTAGGTGTTGTTTTTTTAATTTTTATTTTTTTTTTGGTTTTGTTTCCTCTGTGTGTTGCTGTTTGTTTTCAGCATCTGTCTCCTTCTGCCTGTTTGTGTCTGTCTGTCTCTGTCTGTCTCTCTCGCTCCTGCTCTCTCTCTCTCTCTCCCAGTTGTTGCAATGATATTATTGCATGTGGGGACAGCAGATACAGGCTGCTTTTCTAGATATCTGCACATGTGCATGTGATGGCCTCTGCACCAATTTGGTGCCCACCATTTAGTAATCGCATGCAGCTTGCTGTGTGGTAATTGCAGTTCTCACTGTGATTTCAGGACACTGCTATAAAATGATAGGTTAGGTAGGCATAGCCCTTTCAGTTTTGCAAGGTGGGGACCATGCTTGTTTGCTGTGGACACTGTTGTCTCAGTCAGAAGGTTGGTATATGTCTCATATCTGAAGCTGTGTTGTAGCCAGTGAAATGCATGCTGTACTGAAACCTGACTGTTGCTTCTTCCAGTACACTCTGTTCAGTGTGTTGGTTTACTCACACCTCCTAATGCTAACACTGGATGCATGGGAGTATGTACTTTCTTTTCAAATTAGAGAATTAACTGGCATACAACAATAGTTATTGCAATGTATTCCTATGGCTTTCCTATTTTCCCTTTACATTCACTCATTGTAATGCATGTTATATTTCTTTCAGCACCAGATTATTGTATGTCTGCTGTGGTGTAGTGGTACTTCATGCAGACTGGTGAGTCCAAGGTCCCGGGTTCAAGACTGAAATTTTTTTTATGTTGCTGCGGAGCAGTACAAGGGCCTTGTCATACAGAGTGACTAAGGCACTTTTAAGCAGTTGTAAGCGGGTTTGCACGGGTTTGCGCGACACTTAGCTATGCTAAGCTAAGCTTAGCTTATTTTATTTTAGCAATACTAGACCATGCTTGGCTTAGCTTATCATATCTTAGCAATGCTAAGCTAAGCGCACACATGCGCACACTGGTGCAAACCCACTTATTACTGTTTACAAGGGCTCACTCCCGCTAACCCCTGCAGTCATTTCTTTGACAGAAAAGTAAATGGGGAGATAGGAATGTGGTGATAAAGGGTGCACAAAGAGGGGAATACAGTAGGGAAACCAGCTTGGGATGTACAGGATGGGTGTGGAGAGGGTCCATAGCTGCCCATTTCTTTACCAGCAACAGCTGTGCATATGCAATACATTAGAAGGGATATTTGAAACCTTCCACCCCTGAGAGATGGGTGAGGACAACTTAGTGTGTTGTACTACCAATTATGAATATCAGGCACATGCACTGTTTGTGAACTGCTACACTGTCATTAGTACGTTACTCACTTCTGAACAGTTTGTGGTTTGTTTGTGTTGACATTAGCACAGTCTGCTCAGGACAACTGGACATATTTCACTACTGTGTATGCCTACCTACACCCTTGGTTGTGCCTGACTACACGGGTATATAGTACCTTTGGGTAAGGGGTGCAGAACTGCAGAGTGCATTATTTATTATCGTGTGATGTTTATCTTACTGAACATGCAGAGTTGCTGTGTACCTGTAAGACTATAAAGGCTAGTAATCTGTCTGAATAGCTCCCATCTGTGGACATATCCAGATGTCAGACAGAGGTCATCCTAGTATTCTTTGACTGTGCACCACAGCAGTCTTTTCAGCACCTGAACAATGGCATTGTCACAGGTGGTTGCTAGAAGTACATGGCTACATCCTTTGATATTTCTGTGTTGTACTTCTACATAAGGGCATGCCTGTGGGATTCATTCTACAGCTATTTGCAGAGTGTGTAACAGCAGACAAGCTGATATGCCTGTGTGTTTCTGACTCTTCTAGGCCTCAGATACTCTCAGGTATATATTTGAACAGCCTCAGGGAAAGGTACATATAACTGGGATACACCTGTGATATATTTCAGACATTTTGCAGTTCAGACTTCGGGGGATTCAGAGCATATGTATTACTACACCTTTTCTGATGTGCAAGCAGTCTCTACTCTCACTTATTGACATTTGTCATTAAGTGAGATTCCCCACCTTTCTGCCTACTGTTAGTACATTTCACAGGGAGTCAGAGGGACACAGCTAGCATTTGTTTACAAATCACGGTCATCACTGTAGATCAGTCACTGTTGGGAGGTCTGGCCTGTGACCTATGCAAATATCCCAGTGTTTATCCTGTCTGATACTGTGTGGGCTTTGTAAGATGCTACTGTAACATTATTCCCTACTAGCATGGCTGATTCTCTATTCACAGTCATGTCATGCAATTCCACAACACCTGCTGGTTAAGGCCCATAGAACAAGATTTGTGTTATGCCATTCCTATTTTCCCTTTACATTCCCTCATTGTAATGCATGATATATTGCTTTCAGCACTAAGGTATTGCATATCTGCTGTGGTGTAGTGGTACTTCATGCAGACTGGTGAGCCCAAGGTCCCGGGTTCAAGACTGGCAAGGTATTTAATTTTGCTGCAGAGCAGTACAAGGGCTTTGTCATACAGAGTGACTAAGGCACTTTTAAGCAATTGTAAGCAGGTTTGCATGGGTTTGCGTGATGCTTAGCAATGCCTAGCTAAGCGCACGCAAGCTCACACTCGTGCACCCCCGCTTACTCCTGCTAATCCCCACGCTAATTTCTTTTAAAGAAAATAAAATAGGGGGATAGGAAAGTGGGGAAAAAGGGGGCATAAAGAGGGAAAGACAGTAGGGAAACCAGCTTGGGATGTGCAGGATGGGTGTAGGGAAGGTCCATAGCTGTACATTTCTTTACCAGCAACAGTCATGCATATGTTTGAAATTTGGTGTGAAATTTGAAACCTTCCACCCCTGAGAGAGGGGTGAGGACAACAAAATATGTTGTACTGCCAATTAGAATTATCACTTTACATGTCCAGTGGACATGTGTGCGAATTGGGCAGCTATGTATGGGGCGGAATTCTTTTGTGGGAAAAAATTGCCCTTTTTTTATTTATTTTTTTTCAGGTGAGAGTGGAATGTGAGGTAGAGGAAGTAGTTATATTTGGGGAGGTAGGTTGGGGAGGTAAACAGACAAGACAAACAAGACGCATACAGAGATGGAGTTTGACACATGGGGTGGGTGAACACAATTGACGGGGAATGATGTTTGGAAATCGCAAGCCCATGAGCCCACAGATGGTAACAGTGGAACTGAGATCCCCATCCATGGGCAGTCACCACTGCACCTTCACAGCCCTGAGGGTGGCTGTGCTGAGGGCTGTGTAGGACGGGCAGGCTCACCCGAGAGACACGCCACTCTCGCCTTGAGCTGGAGTAGGGGATCAGTGACTGAACACTGGATCTCCCTACGCACCTAGCAAGGGTGACAGGTGGCCCTCCTCTGCCATGCTTGCACAGGAGGGACAAGCACCATGCCCTGCAGTGCTTCCACTCGAAGGTGGCACAGGACCAATGGAGGAGGGGAGCCCGGGCTGGGCACCAGAGCTGCTGGTGCCAGGTGCACTCGCCAACTGAGGAGGGACAGGTGGGTCCGCTGGGACCGGCCTTCCTATGCGTTCTGTCATTAGGTGTGTTTAATTACAACATAAACAACAGCATTCCAGATTAGTTGTAACAGCATGCAGTAATATTCCCATTAACCCAACACACCAAGGTTCCAACAGTTGAACAGCAAGCATAACATGTGCATATATTGAACGACAATGGATATTCCAGCAGCATGCAGGGATGTTTGGTAGCAACAGGCCACCATGAATGTGGTATTTGAACAGGGCACATGCATCAACATCAGTGAAAATATTTATAAAACAATAGGACATATGTCCCAACAAATATTTAAGATTACACATACCCATTGAGGTGTGGAATTACATGGTTTATGCACATATGGTAGGGTGTAGAAAAAACCTCGGTTAACATCTTATAATGACCTTTTAGTCTACACTACATTCCCAGTGACTGCAAGTGTATATCCCCTACCTGTATTATTACACTTGCCACCATACATTAGGTTGTGCCATGGGTTTGGCTAGTTCAATATATGCCTGACCTATATCTGACATACTAACTGTCCAGGATGCAGATGTTACTACTACATATTTCTTGTTTGCATTTATATTTCTTTATCTACATATCTGAGATGTTTTCACATGACATTTTCACTTCGATTTGTACAGAACCCTGCATTTCTTGACACACACTCACATTTCTGGTGAATAATTACATGCTACACGTGTGCCAGGTTTACTTATTCATGCCAGCCAATAACTGACTTTTGTGGACTGTATATATGTTTCACAGCTACTAGCACTTCCATCACCCACTTTATATGGGACTGCATAACTCTGGGTTGCCAGCACATTTTCAAACAGTACTGTTTGTATAATGCAAGGGTACAACAACATTTCAAACTCTGTGACACAGACACACTCTGGGTTTTAGACCTTTATTAATGACATTGCACACTTTTCCACAGGCTCACTCCTTTATTTGTTTTAAAGGTGTTTATGGCAGACATGTTCAAGACATATTATACCTTTATTAATAGGTTAGAACAATCTTTTTTCAGGCTCACTCACTTATGTTATATGACAGTGCCTGCAGAGATATTATTCCAGACATATGTTACCTTTCTTAATGGGTTACTACACTCTTTTTCTGCCTCTCTGACGTTTTTATCTGACAGTACATGCAGAGGACTTATTCAGGCAATTCTATGGCTGTTTTATTGGACTACAACACTTTCTTTCATGCTCTCTCCCATATTTTATATAACAATACATGCAGAATAATCACTAACCTGCCTGGTGGCACAGCCTTAACAGCCTATTTGCACAGGCTTGCTGATTCATAGCAGGGTCATCTGCAGCTGTAAAGTAAATGGGATATTGAGACATACCTATCCATTATACATACTCCATTATCAATTCTTACATACTGCATTCCATGGCTACATACTCAGTTGTGGGGCATTCTGCATCCCATTGGCCTCCTGTATCCACTGGTTCAGGCAGTCCTGCTTCCGTCTCTTCAGGTCTGCATGGTGGTGACAGACCTGCTCACCAGTCCAAGGAATGCCTGTGGCACTGGTGAGGTCATGAGCTAACAGGTTCCATGCCTCTGCCTTGTACTCTGTCCCTTGGAACTGGCCCTGCAGAAGTCTTGACTCGTGATGGTGGACAAGGAGCCAAACCATGTATTTGGACTCCTCGATGCCCCAACATTGCGCTCGGAAGCGTGAACCCTCTCCTGCACCTGCCATTCTGACTGCAAATGTGAGCTACAATCAGTTATGGCGTGTATGCCCGCCTATGGGGCTTAAATATACCGCATTTCCAACACTTTTTTGTGATTGGCCATTTTGTAAAATTCTCAGCTGACTGCAGACCTGCTTAGTAATGGTTGAACCACCATTTGTAAGTTTATGAATGTTAATAGTGGCTGTTTGCCCTATGTTGTCATGGCTTAGTGGTTCTATACTTTGATTATGATGCACAGGGTCCTGGGTTCGAACCTAGTCATTCTTTTATTTTAATACTGTCTAGACAGGCTAGGGGATGTGGCTGCGTTTAAGCAACTTAGCTCTACGTTGCTCCACGGTGCCCTATGGTGCCCTGGTTGTCACGGCACGCATGTCCTCTCAAACACATTGCACTGGGTAAAGCGCTTTTAAACTTTGGGCAACTCTATTGCACTGAGTAAAGCGCTATTAAACTATGGGCAACTGTTTATCTGGGTAAAGCATTATTAAACTATGGGCAGCTCTATTGCGCTGGCTAAAGCGCTATTAAACTATGGGCACCTCTGTTTAGCTGGGTAAAGCTCTATTAAACTATGGGCACCTGTGTTTAGCTGTGTAAAGCGTTGCTTAACAGCAGGCTATTATATATCTGAGTCCTTTTAAAATATATATTTTGTTCACTGATACATTGGCCATGTCACTGCTTTTAATAAAATTTTAATCATATATGTCTGGTATTATTTCAAATACTGATTTAAAACATGAATAAGAAGTGGTGTTGTGGGACTCGAGCCATGAATGCCTTCTTTTTGTGCATACGCTCTACCATTACACTATTGCAGTTTGGTGCGATTTGCATAAACATTCTTTCTTATCCTCTTCCATGTCAGAATTGCTAACTCTAGCTAAGCAATGGGAACACCCGCGCACACACGAGTAAATACGGGCAGCTATATCATGGATTTAAAAAATATATATAATTATTTACTTTATACAAGTGTGATAGGGGTTTACAGTGTCAGGGAGTGTGGTGTTGGGTACAAGTACATTTGAGCGAACTCGCTATTGTGTGTTGACTTTATGCTTTTTAAAACCTTACAGGGGCGTGCACATTTACACTGCTTGGCAGTCGGACACACCCCCTGCTTTCCTACTTAGTCCGTGTAAGAGTTACAGTTTAGTCAGCATGCCCTCATGAATATTCATGACACGCTGATGTCAAACCATTCAACTGCAGCCTCCAAGTAAGACTTATTAAGTCTTACACGGAGGATTAGTGAATCCGGGGATTATGTTTGCTGTCATAATTAAGGTAATATTGACAAAAGAAAAAAAACACTTGAACAGCCCATAACACATATCTAATATTGTATTTAGATATTTAATTAGAATAAATTCAACCTTGTCAAGGTAGCTATTTAAAGGCCATGAACTGATGTTTGTTATTGGTTATGTTTTCTGAAAGTTATGATAATTCAAGGACAAAGGCCTCCTAAACAGATCACATCACACAATTAACACTGTATTTCAGATGATGAATCAGAGTAAATTTAGAATTATTTAGGTGGCTTAAATACCTCATCACACCCATTAATATACCCATCATACACCCACGTTATACCATATTTTAAGTGCTAATGGCTAGTAACTATCCAGCTAAGCAGGGTCTTTCTCAGGCTTTATGATCCAAGCAAGATATGCATAATTTCAGGATGATGGAGGAGAAAACCCCTCAGTAAGGCAAAAAAATAGCTAAATTCTTTAGCACATCCTGCATTTCTGAGGGAAGCATTTGTAAACTTCAGTAGGCAGACTGTCAGGGTCTGCTACTTGACCCAACTTCGTAGACCTTTCTCTAAGAAGGGAATCTTCATCCCATCTACAATCTTATAAAGATGCACGGGCAGATTCAGATTTAGACTCACAATAATTGTCTAAAATCCATCAGAAGAGACACATAAAATTGTACCATTGCCCTTTACTGTTCATTCAAAAAAAAACTTTTGGAGTGATTTTGTGCATTAAAAAATAACATTGTGAGTGCGATTGTAAATGGATCTTGATTCACTTAATTAGACATTATTTTTGAGGTAAAACTTTCTCTGTATTTTTGGGAGGTGGGAGGAACCTAATAAGGACACATGAAGATCTTGCCAGCTCCACACAGGCACTAGCCGTGGGTGGGAAAAATGTTAGCTGTTATGACAACTATGCACAATATTCTGTAGATTAGTGTCGGGTGGAAAAACTTAGACATTAAAAAAAATCGACTGAAAGAGAAAAGCATGTGAGACAAACCAATATAACAGAGAGGATAACTGTAGGAATGAACTAGTAAGAAGCTGTGAGATAAGAAGGAGGACCTCTGTGGCTGACTTGCTGGACAACAGAGAACAAACAAAATCAAAAAGTTTCTATACAGGTGGTTCCAGATGTTATTTATCTATTGACTGATTTTTTTTTACTTATTTATTTATGTTGGCATTGTATTTATTTCTTTATTCATATATTTATTTATTTATTTATTGTCTTGGAGACAGTTGTAAGTTCAATCAATGAAAGCTGAAGTGCAAGACCTGTCTTTAATTCACCATATTAGAAATTTTGAAATTTCAAGGACTTACATGTGTTTTACATAACCTAGACTAGTACAGTCTGCCTATAAGAAATGATTTATCGTTATTCCAATGACAACACAACTGTCTCTTTGTACTTTACTGCTGGTCTGCAGCCATCACAAATAAAAAGTAGAGAAAATGTGTGCATTCATCTGATTTCTATAACAAGCAAAACAGTCAAGTGACTCAAATGAGCAATTTTTAAAACGGCCCAGACTACAAGCATATACCCCCATAGATGGTATGGTGATTACACATTACTACAAGCCTCCCTGCATTACTGAAGTTTTGAAAAAAAATTTCAAATTGCAATAATTTGTGATGTTTAGATGAAACAGTAAACAGCCTTTGCCATTTGTTCAGACTGCATCAGGTGGCTGGCGGCTGAGTCAGCTTAAATCAAAACTGAAAACACCAGCAGGCAGTTTATGAGCTTGACTCTGAAGGAAGGTGGTATTAAATTATCTGTAAAAATAACTTATTTGACAAGTCCGTTATTCTCTTTAACCTATATGTTCCTTGCTGCAAACAAGCGAATTTTATTTCTGAAATAAATAAACCCCTTATAAAATTTAAAAATGATTACTTTTTCATAACTGTGAATGATTGAAATGCAGTCTTGGAATCAAGTAATGATCGCTTTGGTAAAATCAAATACTCAAATTATACTCTTTCTGCAACCATTTTGGATCTCATTATTGCTTTTTACTTTTCTGATCTCTAAAAAATACTCAGGATGCTGTTCTTTAAATGGTTCCTTGTTACAAAAAGAAGAAATAAAAAAGAAGTGAACTTTCTACTTAATAATGTTTATATAAATATGCACAAAGAATGAGTTAATATGGCTTACCATGGGCAGCTCTTAATCCACAACTATGGGTGAAACATCCTTGCTAAAGCTTCACACTACTGAACACTTCATAATCAAAAAAGAGAATGATCTTAAAGTTAAACTCATTGCTCTTGAAGTTAAACAGTCCACATCTTATAATGTAGACATACATCATCACATTAAGGCTATTAAAAAGGAATTATATTTTCAGTTTTATCACATCTGTCATGTAATGAGTACAAAACACTTGCTCAATAGTCAAGGTGGGCTCAAACACCTTTGTCACTTACAGCTTATCTGCTTAAGATTCAACCTTTGCCTCTAGCAATTTCAGAAGTAAGACTGATACAAAAACAAAAGGCAGAGGCAGCAAGATAAGACAAAACAAAAAATATTTTATTCCGGAAGGTTCAAGGATTCAAGATTAGCACTTTCATTTTAAAACATTAAAACTTCATCAGATGAAATTCCCCTACAAAAATGAGGCTTTTATAAGATGTTCACAAACCAGGAAATCTATCAGAGAAGTAAACCTAAATGGTCAAAACACACTTCTAATGAAGAGATTTTCCAAGGTTTTATGAATATTTATGCTCAGTTGTATAATAATCAGGAGAAAATTCCCTCCATTTCTGACTTGCTGAATTAGCCAAACCAAACTGCATTAGCTAATATAAATTCAGTTAAAAAAAAAACTCTTAACTAAATATTTTTTTCATTATCTGAAATTCTTTCTACCATTAAACTATTTAAAATAGTAAATCTCTAGGTCCTGACAGATTTACATCCAAACATCTGTGTGTCTCTCTAAAAATATTGCAAAAATGCTACTTAAGGTAAAAATGGCCTAGCGATAGATGCTTCTAAAGCTTTTGATAGACTAGAGCACACTTGTATATTTATGATTGCATCTACATTTATTCCCCCCAATGTTTTATAGACTATATTAAAATCCTATCTAAAAATCCAATAACTCAGCTTTATATTAATAAATCATATCCAGTCCTATTTTAATTAAAATGGGTTGAGATAAAGCTGTCTCTTTTTCCCTTATCAAACCTCTCCTGACAGTTTTCAAACAGAAGACATATTATAGTATACCTCCATCTTTTAAAATAAACCATCCCCTCACAGATTATGCTGACTTAAACATTTACTTCATGTGCCCCACTACCGATATTACTAATATTAAAAAATAGATTAATTTTCCAAGTTCTCCAATTTTAAATTAAACCTACAAAAATATGTCTTATTTCTTTCCAATTCTTATTATAGCCAAGGTGTTGTCTTCTATCTGCAAAGTATGAAAATTGGACCTTCTTTAAAAAATCTTGGTATCACATTCCATCAAGACCAAATATCAGATTACCAGGGTAAGATTTTTAAATCTTGATTGTATATACAAAGAGATATAAAGCATTGGCAACTGTTAACTTCTCATTTTTTTAAAGTGGACATAATTAAAATTAACATTTTCCTAAAATGTTTTTATTTGGTATCTTTTTTTGAAAAATCTCTCTCAAGATTTTCAACAAAATCACTCAAGACACTCAGAAAATGTATTTGGACATCCAAAAAAGTGTGTATTTCAAAAAATAAGTTAATCACACCCAAGACAAATTGCCTCATGAGCTTATACACTTTTTACCTTTATATAAATTCAGATAGCTAAGAGTGATTCATTGTAATTCTAAATCAATGCCTTAGGTTCCTGTGTGAGATAAAATGTGGACTAATAGTTTAGAATAATCTGAAAATAACTTCTCTGTAGCCCCCCTTTTTAAGACATAAGATCATAAACATCTCAAAATTCTTAATAAATCTCATTCTAGCCTTTTGATTATGTATTTATTTATTTTAGAAATAGAGGACACTTTTAATTTTCCTCAGCCCATAAATCTTTTAAGTTAAGTTACAAAATTATGGCTCTGCCCACCTTCCCATTAATAAAGGATATGCTGGTTGTTGACTTCTTTATTAATTCTTCAGAATCAAAAGAACAAATAAGGCTGAATAAGAAATTCCCTAGAGGATATATACCAATAATTAATCAAATATGGCACCCATCTGTAATACATTTAGGAATGGTTTTCTACCTGACTCAGAACTGGATTTTTGAGAAGACTCCAGAGAAAGCAATACTGAATTGATATAAATGAATAACTAATATTACATTTCTACATTTTTACTATAATTCTTGTTTTTGGAAATTGCACTACTGTTTTATTGAAAATAATACTAATATAAGGATGATGCCACAAATTAAGTTAAAGCACATTCATCTAAATAAATTATATTTCTACAAACTCATCATCATACACAACACATAAACTCCTGCAAGGAAAGTGAATTACTTTCTATAATACACCTCTATATGTCATCCACGTGGTGCAAATAATGCCAACTGCTTCATATTCCCTGGGACTGTACATTTTCTACTCTTCTATGTCTTACCTTAAAATGAATATTTTCTTCCTGTGACTACCCCATACTCCCATACTGCATATTCCTCCAAATGATTTGGAAGATATGTATTTGAAGATGTTTATTATTATCGTTATACTTATAAAATTCTACATCACTAAAAAACTGGTTAGATCCCAGATTCTGAAACAGTGAGGCATTTAAAAATCTGGCAATTTATATGTTAAAGCCTGCAGATCCATGACACATAATTCTAACCAAAATGACTCGACTAATATGTTGGGGGAAGGTTTTACATGTTATAATCTGATTAAAATTATAGTCAAATATCTGTTGAACTTGCTCCTTTGATTACCCTACTTTTTCTTTTTCTACAGCACGATCATTAGTATCAGGAATTTATGTAATATTTCTTTTCCTATCAGGCATGCTCAGTTATTACTTTCTAAGGGTAAATAGTGCAAATAATTGTATTTGTTTCTGTAATTCCTTTTGCCATCTTTTACTGTTGTGTGTCTAATAGCTGTTTTTTTTATATATATATTTCTTATGCTTGAAAAAGTTCAAAAAACATCTTAGAAAAAAATAACCCCTCCAAACAGAAGATGGGAGATGGAACACTGCCAGTGTGGGTACAGGAGAAAATGTAAACAGTGCTCTGTCTATATATATATATATATATATAGAGAGAGAGAGAGAGAGAGAGAGAGAAGAGATTGGAGATCACTGACATCATCTATAACTCCATAGTTTATTTGACATCTATATGTAATTCTCTGATTGACTGCACTTTCAATAATGTACTGAATTTCATAGACCTGAAGAACATGCCAAAAAGAGCCAAAGTCACACCTAAGAAAGAGAGAGAAAAAAAAGAAAGAAAGCAGGAATAGAAGGTATGCAGACAGTGCTCCATGAAACAGTGGTAAGACTGCAGAAATAAATTCAACATATCTCTTTGTACTACTGCCAGAAAATACTAACAAAACAATAGACTAAAAAAGTCACATCTTATTATGCAACAAATTATCATGAGCAAGTTAAATGACACAAGAAAACAAGGAATCATGTAGCTTAGGGGCACACAGCCAAAAATGACACACACATGAAAAAAAAACAAAAAACAAAAACAACTTGCTGGTGTGGATAGAATTGAGTATGCTTGCACTAGATCACAAATTCTGTCATATACACCAGCATATCTCACTTTAACCACTTAGATTTGCAGAAAATAACCAACATAATTGAATCTGACTATAAAAGCAGTTATGGTGGTCATCAAGAGATGAGATCTTCCATTAGTCTAGAGCAGGTATAGGAATAATAGACTGCTGTATTCTTTTAAAGGCATTGTGCATATGAGCATCTGTAAATTATATTCATTATAAACTGCTTACTTGAGCTTAATCTTTGTAATATAGTACTGCTTTATGAGATGAAATGGTTTATGTCACTGCCAAATTCTGAGCTTGTCTTGAAAAGAACACAGGGGGAGGGACATGATCAGTGTGATTGATGTATTCATTGATGAATTGTTTCAAGACCAGAATTACTCTCAGTCTATCACCAGTCCCAGATTTGACCATTCAATATCCCATGCCACAAGTATAAAGCATTTGGATAAACATACTGGTCATCACATAGTATAATGTGGAAAATGCACTGAGGGAGCATTTCTGCTTCATGGAATAACTGAACCCAACAAAACCAATGCAATGCTATCACCAGTATGAGAAAATATTGCAAAACATACTTTACTCCATATTATTACTACATATTAGTAAGTGCTTTTGATTTTTTTAAGACAATAAGTCCTGTATTGCAAAGGTTCTTACATTTCT
The DNA here is from genome assembly GCF_019279795.1 of Protopterus annectens. Taxonomy (NCBI): domain Eukaryota; kingdom Metazoa; phylum Chordata; order Ceratodontiformes; family Protopteridae; genus Protopterus; species Protopterus annectens. The sequence continues at coordinate 703,884,240 of NC_056731.1, forward strand.
CCATCATTAACTAATAGGCCTATACTGTCCTGTCTATCATCCTCTGATTCTCCTTCTTAATTTAGTGGTTCATACCTGTTAGATATTGGTGGTGGTGAATGGAATAATCCTTGATATGCAAATTTCTTACAAGGGTTACTGGTTGCAATACTGGAAAAAAATGAACTATCTTCCCATTAGGTAATATATGTGGCATCACAGTAACTGATCTATCCCTACTTATCCCTTACATCATGACAGTTCTATCCAGTCAATCAACATTCTTCAAATTTCTGTCTTAAAATACTTCATTTAGATAGGATGTCACTATAACATTCTATTTCTAGAGGTCAGGGAAAACTACAACACTGATTTATTTGTCAGTTTGCTAGACTTGGTGTCAACTGGTGCTGCATTTGCAGACCTATTTCTCTATGTTTTCTCTAGGATTTCTAATATAAGGATTCAAACTCCTTCCTATCTAGGAAGAGGGCATTCGTATAACATGTCTTAAGTATAACATGTGCTATTGCTATCTAAGATGCTGGTCCCAGCTTCTTAGCCATCCTGAGAACCTCTTCTCACACAGTACATTTCAGAATTTAAAGATAAAGATTATAAGGTAGCTGGACAATTGGATTTGATGATCCTGTTCTATCACTGCGGACTTCTCCAAATACAAAAGATGGATGACCTCCTTTCTAAAGAATTGGCATGGCTTTGCAATTAAAGTAGAGGCTATTGCTTCTATTTATATTTTCTAAATCAGCAAAGCATGGAAATCATGGGGTCCAGAGGTCGATTTCATCAAACACTTGAGAGCAATGGACATTCAGAACTCTATGATGTAACATGTACTGATGCTTTTGGGATATGAATTGCTCTAGGTCTTACAATTTGACTTAATTTTTTTATGCAATTTGGTGTGATATTTAAAATGATATGATAAAATTTTCAGTAGCAATGTCAGGGATCTAAATGAACTATAGATGGCCTTACAGTTTAGGTGTTTTTTTTTCTCTCTCTCTCTCTCTCAATCTCTCTCTCACACCCAATTCCAGTTTTTATATTTTTTTCATGGTATCTGTGAAAACTGGTAGAGATGGGTGAAGGCTGGCAGCCTAGTCAAATAAAATTTGGTACATAATTCTATCATTTGTAAATACTGTGAAATGTTGAACTTAAAACAATGTGGCAACATTGCCATCTGATGTAAATAAAGCTAAGTCATGCATTTCTTGTTGGTCCTTTAAAATTAAAATTATTTAATCACTGCCTTTGATGTTTATAAGTCGGCTCTAGTCCGGCTAGATGAAGGCTTCCTACCTATTATTTTAAGGCTAAAGGTAATGACCATAATTCACATGTGGAATGTCCTTTATTGCTCTAAGTGTAAAAGAATGTAAATGCAGTTTCTGTCAGCCTGGGAACACCAGAAAAGTGTGAAATGATGTAATGTTTTATCAGAACTGCAGTTTCAATTTAAGCGGTGAGAACCAGAGATTATTAAGCATTTTTGTCTTGAACATCCAACTCAGCACTGCCTTATGCTCTATGTAAGTTGCTTATTTTAGAAGTGTATTTTCTTTTAGCAATAGCTAGGAATTAGAAAGTTTAGACTAAATGTTTGTCTGTGAAGTCAGGACTGAACTACTGATTTATTTTAAGTATTTCTGTGTGATCTCTAACTCTTGAATAGCACTGACTGTGTACTAGAAAGTATTGTCTGTTGGTTTTAATTATTTATTATTAAATATTTTAAAACCTTTTAACTGTGGCTGGTTTGTGTAGAGATAAGTTAAGCTCTAGAGTACATTGCATGTATATAAGGATCCTGTACCAAGTCACTCTAATAAGCCTTGAGACTGTTTAGTCAAATCTACCAATTGGATAATAATATTGCACAGTAATAATTGGACACCCTTTTAAGGGCCTTTGAGTAGCTGATAAATATTAGCTGGGTGGTGGCAGTAATTACTACTGTATAGTCTGGGTAAAAGGGCACAGCTGGAGAACCTGTGCCAGCCTTCCCAAGAAGTGTATGTGTGGTTGTGTAAACTCTTATCTCAAAGAGTGTGTGTGTGTGTGTGTGTGTGTGTGTGTGTGTGTGTGTGTGTGTGTGTGTGTGTGTGTGTGTGTGTGTGTGTGTGTGTGTGTGTGTGTGTGTGTGTGTGTGTGTGTGTGTGTGTGTGTGTGTGTGTGTGTGTGTGCTACTTGGGCAGGGACATGACACACTGGTTGGACAGAGAGGGTGCTAGAGGTTTTAGCTTGCCCACTAGGCTGAGATCTGGACCCTATAGCTGTGCCAGTGGGGAGTCCTATTGGAGACCTGGAGAGCAAGGGAGCGACCAGCCTCAGACTGACTGTGATCTCTGTCTGCTCTTAAGGGAAATTGCACTTTACTGTGTGTATTTGTTATCCTTTCCTCATATATGAGATGCCCTCTCTGGTGTTAGTGGTGAGGATTGAAGCTCCTTGATTGCTGGGCCAGAGCACGGGCGTCACAGTATTCACATGATATTTTTATATAAATAACAATTATCTTGAGTTAGATTATCTGCTTAAATAAATTAACATAAGTGGTCTATTGCCATATAAGAGTACACAATAATTGTACTACATTTATAGAACGGGCTACACTCAAAAACTGTTAATATGCCCTGTAACGGGCTAACTTTTAAAAGAAATTATCCTGTCATATATGCATCCCATGTGGACTCTGTGTGTATAACTCTTTTTGTAACTAATGTGGAATAGTTTCAATACATTGGTGGCTGAGACATAGATTAGTAGAAATCATTTTGTCAGCATGGCAATCCTGAGAGAAAGAAACTGAAAAATATCTTGCTTATCACATCCTATTTCCTTGCTTATAGAAGTTTAATAATTTATCATGCATCCATTTGTTTGGAGGAAAACAATATCAGCCTTCAAATCACAAAACAATTTTGTTTTGTCTTTTCATTATGGCTGTTCATCGTATCTGATGATTGGCGTTCTAGAAAACCTGTACCCCAGCAAGCGATTTGGTCTTTTCACCAAATCAGGCAGTTGCCATAGAAGTTTAGGTCAATAAGGTATAATAAACTTTATCTTGGGTTTGATTTTGTCATTCCCAGTTTTCCTACTCTGTTACTCTAAGTCATTTAACTTGAGAATATTCTCCTGGTTTGCTCCTGAAGAGTAACACTTGTGCTTGGAACGTTTACCTGATTATCAATTAAAAAAAATAGTAATTACTATTTTAAGGACGACTACATGCCTGTATCTAACTATTTATGGTAGTTTCTTCTATGAACTAGGATTGCATTATCAAAATGGTGAAATGTTGTCTCCATCTCATAGGCATGATACCAGAAATCGCAGTTCCGAAAAGTCTGAGAAATGAGAGACTGATACAGGAAAGTCACCAGTTGCTGCAAGGTGTACAGGAGGTGTGGTAATCATTTCTGATTCAGAGACAGACTACCACTGTGCTGCAATATGGAGACATGCATCACTGCAGTAGGCTGTCTCTGCAGTTGTGCTAATGATAATGATGCATTCCTGTGAAGAGGCATATGCTAATTAGCCATGTGCTCTCCCTTGAGACTGTCTGCAGTAAGGCATTTATGCAGCCCAGGGATTCAGAGAATCGCTGGGCTTCATAAATTAGCATGGTTTCTCATGGCTGCTTGTGGTAATGTACATGGTCAAGAACTCATGCATTGTGACAGAGGTAAGTGCTGGGGAGTTTAGCGGACATGTAGTGTTGGGGATGTGGAGAGTCTGCATGTGTGAGTCTATGTGTGAAAGTGTGTCTGCTTTGGGTGTTTCAGTAGTAGGATTAGTTAGGGGGTATATATACATGAATGTGTGTGTGTGTGTGTGTGTGTGTGTGTGTGTGTGTGTGTGTGTGTGTGTGTGTGTGTGTGTGTGTGTGTGTGTGTGTGTGTGTGTGTGTGTGTGTGTGTGTGTTCATCCTCGCACTCGCATGTATGTTTGTGGTTTGGGCTTGTTATCAGACTTCTACACATCCTTAAACTAATGATACCTGCAACATTAGGTTGGGAAAGCACAATCCACTAACTGTAGCTCATCCTGCCTTAACAGTATTTACAGTCAAGAGAACCACTGCAGACCATGATACCACTTTAATTTCATGTTTTAACACCATTCAAGCTTTTAATTTCATGTTTTAACACCATTCAAGCATTTCCATTATTTTAGAAGCTCAGGCTATACTCTTGGAAATTTAGATGACTACAGCCCGGTTAACCAGTTTACACTCAAGCTATAAATGAAAGATCCTTTTCCATAGTAGCACCATAATATTATAATCAAATATCACATGACATCAGGGCAACAACCACATTCAAAGACTTTAGGAAATCTCTTAAGAAGAACACCAAGGAAATCTCTCAATGTGATTCTATCGACTCTTTTTACCAAACCAACAAGTATCTGTTTCAGGGATACATTTTATATATTTTGGTACCTATTATCTACTCATTTACTTACCTAGCTGCATAAAATCACAATTATTTTAAATAAAGTAACTGAAAAGACTCATGTTTATCTTAGCTCATTTTCTCTATACTTGGCTATCAAATCTATGTCTATATGTAAGGATCTTTAATATTTAGCGTGGTTCTTTTAACATCTTCCTCTTTTCTATTCTCCCATTTTTATTTCATAAAAGGCTAGCGTACATCCTTTATTATCTTTACTGTCCTCTTAATTTTTTTTTTATTTTATAAACAATACCTTTTTTTGTGTTGTAACTTTTCAAACGATGTGATAATGTAAATGTTATTGTTATTATATCATGGACTGTAGTGTAGCATCATGAATTGCAGTACAAATGTAATAATGCTCTCTCTTTGATTTGCCTCTTGGGTTGAGTCATACCTGAAAAGGCCCTTCAAGTCAGTATGCTTATCCAGTTAACAAATGCATAAATAAATAAAACAAAATAAATAAACAGACCTTCCTTTACTGCAACAGAACCTGCTATTGGTACTGACATATGATGCTTTACTAGTGAGACCTCAAAACCATCATTGCTGGGTATTCATCGCAAATGTCTATAGCTAGGGTCAGAGCTTCTTGCTCCGAAGACTCTTGAGGAAGTGATAAGACCATATCACTTCCTTCATTGATTGAACCATCAGTTTATGATGTGGTGTGGTCTAGCAGACACTTAATCACCATGTGCAGAAATGTGATGCATGTTTCGCAATGGACCACAGCAATGGATATCACCCTTACTGCCATTCATATGCCTGGTGGAGTCATTTCTGCAAGCTTCCTGAGCTTCACTTTCAGCCTTCTTGTGAAACTGGGTATTCAGAGATCCTGAATGCTACTTTGTGATAGATGGTTAAATAGTTCTTTAGAGGGTTTTCTGTCTTTGCTCACCTTCAGAGTCCCTTTCCTACGTGAAACTTTAACTATATTGCTAACAGTCCTGCCTGTCCCTTCTTCTTATCAGTTCTTTCAGTGACTATTATATTTCTCTATCAGAAGATCCTAAGAGGTAGTAATCACTTTTGCTAAAGGCGTCCACATTTTATCGTTTATCTGTAGGATTCCAGATATAGTCTTTGACACGCATCATGCGTTCCTTAAAAATAATCTACTTTATATTCTAAAGGTGATGTTAGAATTATCCTAAAATAGTCCTTTCATTCCTCTGTTAATTTATAGAATATAGAACAAGAAAGGACAGCCCTTCATACCCTGGGTATGCACTGACTGTTCTGGATTTTTTGAAAATGGTGGCATGTGTTCAGGAAGATGAAGTCACAGATAACTCCTTTCTATCCGTAAGGAATGAACTGGATGCCAATAAATCCTTTTCTGATTAGATTGCCAAATGCACTATGTTAGTCAACAAAGGACAATCTGAAACAATGCTTCTTTCAGCAGCCTCTCTGGAAGTGGTGTGTTTTTTTCTAGGGTATGCTTTAAGAATATCTCCACTATGGACATTTGTGCTTTGCTTACTTTGGTCATTATTTCATACCTCCAACAAATGTTATTAGCTGGTCCTTGATTCCTGTTGCTGAAGCTCCCTTGACATTGTGTTATTAGTTGGTCCATAATTCCTGTTCCTGAAGCTCCCTTGCCATTGTGTTATTAGTTGGTCCATAATTCCTGTTGCTGAAGCTCCCTTGCCATTGTGTTATTAGTTGGTCCATAATTCCTGTTGCTGAAGCTCCCTTGCCATTGTGTTATTAGTTGCTCCATAATTCCTGTTGCTGAAGCTCCCTTGACATTGTGTTATTAGCAGGTCCTTGATTCCTCTTGCTAATGCTCCCTTGACATTGTGTTATTAGTTGCTCCATAATTCCTGTTGCTGAAGCTCCCTTGCCATTGTGTTATTAGTTGGTCCATAATTCCTGTTGCTAAAGCTCCCTTGACATTGTGTTATTAGCAGGTCCTTGATTCCTGTTGCTAAAGCTCCCTTGACATTGTGTTATTAGTTGGTCCATGATTCCTGTTGCTGAAGTTCCCTTGACATTGTGTTATTAACAGGTCCTTGACTCCTGTTGTTGAAGTGCCCTTGACATTTCACTGATACAGGATTTAATCTTCTATTCTTATATCCTTTGGTTATTTTCTGGCTCTAGCATCCTGCAAAGTTTTGTTTTCACTGCCTCAGATTTGGCTTCTCTACATGCCAAAGTTGTAACATGGCAAGGAACAGAAAATGTTGCTGGAGATGGAATTTCAAAGTGTGTGACATCACTGATGTCTTCATTTTGATAGATTTCTTCCTTTTTCATTATTGTTCAACTGTAGATTCATAGGTTCATAGGAAAATACTAGGCTATTGGCCTGGAGGCCCCTATAAGCATAGCCAAGAATTTCACCCATGTTCCCACAAAGTCAGCACCTGTTTTCCCTATCCAGCAGGGACACAGGTGGGATCCTAGGGGTATATTTATTATTTTCCATCCAGTTGCCCAGGTCCCTCTTAAAGAGGGCTAGTGAGGTACTCTGCTTGACATGGAGAAGAAGTATATTCCACAGATGGCAGAGCCATTGAGACACAAATCTATCCTGCCAACAAGTTCTATTAATGTCACAGACCAGGTTGAGACCTTGCATGTGGGTTGCGTGTGTGGAATTTGACTTACGGATATGCAGCAACTCCATCAAGGCTGAGTCTGAGATAGCCTTGTATGCCAGACACAGGTCACCTCTGAGCAGTCTGTATAAGACTGAGTAGAGGGACAGGGTGTTTAACCCATCTATATAGGATAGATGTTTTAGACCCTGGATTTTCCTGGTCAGGAAACTGTGGTCTCTCCAACTGCTGCATGTGCTTGGCAAGGTACATGCAGAATGGGGCATTGTACTCAATAATGGGTCTGATAAGGGAAGAGTACAGGGATATTATGACCTCCTGCCATACAATGGCGGCAACATGTTGGTCAAAAGTCAGGTTGCTATCAACTTGGGCGCCCAAGTCCCTCACAATGATTGCATGCTTAGTACATTGTTATTAATGTGATAATTAGTGGGGATAATGATGCTTTTCTTGGCATTCAATTTGAGACCATGCTTCTGGCACAAGTCATTAGTCTGGTTAAGGCTGTCTTGGAGGATGTTCACATCAATAGGGGAATTTATTACTGTGCCCAGCTTGCAATCATCTGCAAACTTGGTCAGCCACAGACCGCTGGTTTTGGGTTGTACCTCAGAAAAGTATATCCCAAGCAGTAGAGGCCCCAAAACTGATCCGTGAAGTATGCTGCATGTTATGGGTCTACTACTAGAGGTGGCTTCCCCTATTTTGACTGAGTGGGTCCTATCAGTGAGCCAGTTAGCTATCCATCTGGTAACATATGAGTTGATGCCTAGCTGGGAGAATTTATCTATTATGCCTGAGTGGGGAATAGTGTGTGTCAAAGGCTTTGGCTAGGTAAAGGTAGGTGGTGAGCACTGTCTTTCCCTCATCAATGGTTTTGGTGACTGTTTCAAAAAAAGGCATCCAAGTTTAACAGGCATGATCCCCCTTTGACAAAACATAGCTGTGTGAGATCAAGTGTTTGGAGGTTGCCAATGTCCTTGTTTATAAGGTCCATGATAATGTTTTCCATGGCTTTGCAGATCAGGCTAGTTTGGCTGATGGGCCTATAATTGCCTGGATCAGTGTAAGCTCCACCTTTGTGCAGAAGGATGACAGTCACTGTCCTCCATTCTGCTGGGATAAACCTGGTGCACAGGCATGGGTTGAATAGGTTGCCTAGTGGTGCTGAGATCTCTTGCCTGAGTTCATATAGGACACAGCCAGGCATATTGTCGGGTCCCATGGATGCTGTATTTTTTTGCCTTTGAGAGGGTATTAGTAACCTGCTGCCTGGTGATAAGGGGAGGGGGCAGGTTCTGTGGATGTCCTGGTTTACTGATGGGGACAGTGGGGTGAAGTTTTCATTGAACTTGTCAGACAAGCTGGTTGGCTATATCTATGGCATTTGTGTATGTGGTATTTTTGACCACCAATTCAGAGCATATTTGGGAGTTACTTTTGAGATTGCGGACATATGAGAAGAAGGCCTTGTGACTGTCCTTAGTGGATGTTGCTAATTTGAACTCGAAGTTAGCCTTAAAGGATTTCACCAGTGGCCTTATTTACTTGCTCAGACAAAGGAGAGATTGCTTCCAACTTGGCACCTGTTCCTTCTTGATCCTGGACAGCAACGTTTTCCTTTTGTTATAGAGTCTGGTTATTGCTGCTGTACACCAGAGAGGTTTACTCTTCCTTGAGGAAGATGATTTGGTCCTGTCAGGTATTGGTATAGGTGATCATATAGTTTTTTTGGTGTAGGCTTGGACATTATTGCTTGATTCAACTGAAGGGATGGTGGCTGTTAAGCTGCTTATACATGCTCTCAGGAGGTTGTAGTCAGCTTTGGAAAAGATTTTTGTTTGACCTTGGCAAGGGGGGGTCACGGGAAGTGATGACTTCCAAAGTGATTGCTTTGTGGTCAAATCTTACCAAGGAGGATGACACTGTAGGGGTAGTACAGTGGCTACTCATGTTGGTTAGTACCAGGTCCAGGATATTTTCACCTCTTGTGGGGTTGCCAACCAGCTGATCCAATGCATTGGCATTGATGAAGTCAAGAAATCTCTTGGCATTCATGTTTGAGGTAGAATAGGTCTTCTGGTTGGGTAGTTAAAGTCACCCAGGATCAGGGTAGAGAGTTGAATCTTGATAGATTCAAATAAGTCCAGATTGGTGGAGTGGGCCACCTGAGTCATGGTTGGGGGTCTGTAGCTAGATATGATTTGAATAGGTGTTTTGTCAATAGTTAACTGCACCTGGAGTGTCTGTTGTGCATCATACTGTTTGATCACCCTGGAGGTGTATATGTCTTTGATAAATATTGAAACTCCACCTCCTTTGGCTTTGTAGCCCTCTGTTTGGGATCTGAAATTATGGTTGGACAAGTAACCTGGTAAGACTAGGGTGCTCTCTGCAGCTTTGACCCAGGTTTCAGTTACTGCACAAATGTAAGCATCTTCCAGGGCAAGGAATGCTTGCAATGAGTGCAGTTTCATGTTAAGACTCCTGGCATTTAGCAGCATGACTTTTAAATATCATTTGGAATAATTTTTCACACTGGTAATTTTGTTCTCATGACTTTGCCTAAAAAAGGCACTATGGAGGAGGCAAGAGCCTTTGCCAGAAGCCTAAAGCCCAGGGTAGACAGATGAATGACATCTCTGACAACACATTGTGGTCTGTCAATCATGTCCTTCCAGGCTGTCAGGTACTCGATCCCCTTGGAATAACACCAGAAACTAAGCCAATTGTTAAAGTCAATCCTTTTCTGTTTGTACTGAGGCACTATTCTGGGTGACAGTAGGATGTTGCTTAAGGCTAGGGAAATACCTGCCTGGGACACATATTCAGCAAGCTCAATCATGTCTCTCTTCATATAGTCCAAAGAGGTACATCTCAAATCATTCACACCAACATGGACTATGACAGAGTCATAACAGTACCTGTTGTTGAGAGACTTGAATGTGTGAGTGATATGGTGGATTCTAGCACCTGACAAGCAACTTACTGTGACTTTCCCCTTGTCTAGCCTGGTGAGGGGCACATATGTGTGTCTCATAATAGAGTCTCCTATGAAAAATATGTTGGGTATGTGGCTGGGCCTTAGAGGCTGTGAGACATAGGTATGTGTACTATGTGTGGTGCTTGCTGTGGTGCATTGTGATGCGCATGTGTGCTTTTGCCACAGAGGTCACTTTTGTTTAGGTATGTTTTTGTCAAGAACCTCCACATATGTAGGAATGTACTGTACAGGTGTGGGTGGTGTTAGAGGTGTGGTGCTTGTGATGTTTGTGCAGACAACCTTCTCAGTGCCAGATGTACTGGATTGTGATTGAGACAGCAAGGATTCTAGGTTCTTAATATAATTGCATATCTCAAGTATTATGTTCCTAGGTGGTAGAAGAAGAGGGTTGTCTGTGTACATGAGGCAGTTGTTACACTGTCTCAGGATGCCTGTATCAACAAGACAAGCAGGAGAAACCACAGGAAATTGTCCATCCATGGTTGTCAGAATCTGTGGAAGAAAGGTAAAGGATGGTAGAGTGGGTACTATTAGAACAGAGTACCTATAGGTGTGAGTAGGGCTGAATAAAATCAAAGTAGTTGCAAGGGTGGGCGTCAGTTACACAGGAGTACTGGGGGAAAAAATGCAACGGAGATACCTCGCAATGGGTTAAAATAGCACAATGGCAGTGTGCAATGAGCAATCAAGTGCAACACCCTGCAAACACAGGGTATAAATGACAGAAAAGATGGTAGAATCTAGAAGCTTGAATTGAAACATGGGGAACTCAACAAGCAAAACAATCAGAATGGGATAACAGCAGGCCTCTAACCAGACTATGATATCTGACTAGAACACAGATTCCTCACAAAAAATGCACAAAAAAGCATAGATAGAGCACTGACAGAAAATACAACTCTCAGTAGGAAAAGCAGTTTACAGTCAAATAATTCAATAAAATGAAATTACAGTAATGAAACTATCTAGCAATGAAAATACAGGTAAAACAGTATAAAACAGTACCAAAATGCAGTGAAACAGTAAAAAAGCTTTATAACAGTGCAAAATGTAGTAGATTCGCTGTATGGCATAACTATAAGTGTTAAGAAGTGCAATTCAATGAAATAAATGTAAGAAAAAAACTTATTCTGCCCTTGGAGCCTCAGGGAATTTCTGCTTTGTCAGAGTGATGAATCACCACTCCTCACTGGTAAAAACAAACACAGCCCCGTGCAGACACAGGGTTTAAATACCAGAAAAGATGGAAGAATCTAGAAGCTCAAATTACTATCAATCCTACTAGCTCCTGTACTTTCAACCAATCACTTGTAATACAGAAGGTCAGGCAACCCTGTCACTCTCACTAACAGAGAAGACAAGACACTACCAGCAGAAGATGGCTGCCAGAAACACAGGAAACTCAACAAGCAAAGCAACCAGGCCTGGAAAAAAGCAGGCCTCTATCTAGACTATGCTACCTGACTAGAACACAGAAACCTCATAAAAATTGCATAGATAGAGCATCACAAACAGAAAATACAACTCTCAGTATGAAAAAGTAGTTTACAGTTAAGTAATGCAATAAAAATGCAATTACAGTAATGAAACTAGCAATGAAAATACAGTTAAAACAGTATAAACAATACAAAAATGCAGTGAAACAGTAAAAAAAAGCTTTATAATAGTACAAAATGTAGTAGATTAGCTCTGTATAGCAAAACTATAAGTGTTAAGAAGATCAATTCAATGAATTAATGCAATAAAAACTTATTCTGCTCTTGGAGACTCAGGGAATTTCTGCTTTGTCCCAGTGATGAATCACCATTCCTCAGCCTGGTAAAACGTTAATACATATGAATTTGGGGTATGAGGGCTTTCTAATCTTAGAAAAAAATCTTTACAACTTAGATTTTTATCCTTGTACTTCCCAGGCATTCATTTTCAATATTATTAGAAGCTGGGTTTTGGCATTTTCTTTCCAGCAATGAAGCCCTCAGATTCTTCTCAAAAACTATGTTCTGCAGGTATTCCCATAGTCTCATTCAACTGACACATACAGTATTAGGTTTTCTGTGAGGCCTTCATCTACAGTATCTACCATCCCACTGCATGTGTATGACCCCTTCCTTCCAGCAGCTTTGGGTGTTGTCCTTGTACATCAGGAATGTATACATCTATATTTCTTATTAAGTTGTCTTTTTGTTTCCTGTCAAACTGGTTACATTCATTGAAGGTTGACCAGGATAGCTCAGGAGCTAGGTATGCTCCGTTAGTCTAGTGCATGACATGCTCCTGAGGGAGTCGTGTGTGTATATCCGTGTGCACGCGTGCATGTGTGTGTCTGTGTATGGAAATCAGAGAGGAAAAATAGGTGAGTTGATGACAGCAGAAAGAAAATTTCAACATTCTTAGATATACTGATATGGTGAGTATATAACTGTAGTTCCCCTTTTCAGTAACATGTACACATTTAATACAGACTTAAGTACTTTTAGTGTTTATAGTGTCAGACCAAAAAACAAAACAACAAAAAAGGTTAGGCATTTCTATAAAATGGTGACATTTTCAATCTTTCTAAATTATATCACATAAAATACTACAGTCAAACACATTTTTGGAATAAAGTTTAAGATATAACTGATCCAATTACTTTGAAGGAAAGAAGCTAAAATAAGGACATTTTCAGGTATTTGTATTAAACATTTGGACTATAATAACAGTGATCATTGGAATTGTGAAACTGTGAGGTGCAGGGGTATCCCTACAAAATGCTCCAATAATGTGGCAATGAACACTGAAAAAAATCACTGGTTAAGCTCTGGAGTCAAAGTCACTTGGGGATTCAGAAATAACCCCAGTGTTTGTATTAAGGGCTGTGACAAAAAGGCTCTATTTTCACAATAAGCAGATTTACAATTCAAAGACATAATAGCTGTTAAGAGGAAATACCTCATTATCTTCTAATGTGCTTGGGTCTAAATTATTAATAGATACTGCAAATGTACTTTCCTGCAGTAGTTAACAGAAGGGGCCAATGTATCAAGGCGGTACAGGCACCCTCAATTTACTCTCCCACACACCCTTACATACAGTAAAGCGCATATGCACACACACTATATACCCCATATTTCTTTCTGTATTGTCAGAACATCAATGATATCTCCTCTTTAAATGTCTTTGTAAATCATGAATGATTACACTCAGTCCTTAATGCCAGACATTAGAGTTTCAGAGTTCATAGCCTTCTGTAAATGCATGCTAATGCAAATGTTGTTATTCAAGCAACTTTCGAAGTCTATAAGAGGAATAATTCACATCCAACCTTGATTATGTGTCTTTGTCTCATTTTGGCTTAGCCTACATTTCTTGTGCTATGAAGTTGCATGGTATGATTATACATGCCTATCCACCTGCTTTATATCTCACAGCTTTTGCAGGCCTTGAATAATTTCCAAGATCTTCATTATATAATTAAAAAAATGCTTGTTGCACTAACTTCTAAGTTAGTATAGTAGGACAATGTTGCTGTTTCTTGTACGAAGGGTACAGGACTCAAATCTTTTTTTTTCCCTTATCTCCATGCTAAATCCTTTTTGGTGCATTCATGGCATGTTATATCATGTATCCCTGGTATCTAGTGCCTCCCCCAATCCACATCAAATTTATTTTTGTTTTATAAGTGTTGCTAAGGTACATTGTTAGAAATGTATCCCTAGTGCCTAGTGTTTCCCTTCAGACCACATCTTTTTTTAAGGGCCCTTAAAGCACAATGCTATGTCTTATCACTCATGGCTAGTGTTCCTCCCCAGACCTAGTTGTCATTAAGGCATGAAATGCAAGTGTTACTCCTGGTGCCTAGTGGTTCCCTCTATTAATGTTATGTTTAAGTGGAGGGCAGTAATGATCACTTAGTAGTTTATAGGTAGCATGATGAGGAGCAGAGAAGCTCTAATTTTAACAGAGTCACTTCCTTGTGTTTATAGTGTCAGTGATGTTCTTATGAAGGGGGAGAGATGAATGGACTGTAATACTTTGTTCCCTGTCCTTTGGATCATATGTGAGTTTTCAGTGGAATGCAGTACAATGAGTGAGAGGGAGTATAGTAACTTGGGTAATAGGACATTGACTGCAATTGCTTGCCTAGCTTCTTTTAGTAAATGAGTCAAAATTTTGTGTTACTTTAAGCTGCGTGAGTAGCATTTGCCATTGAATTTCAGCAATGGGCAGAAATGATAAAAATTGAAATGGCTTTGTGCCAAGATCTTTTGCTGAGTCACAAGTGGCAGGGCCTTATGATTAGGGTCAAAGATCTGAAGTGGTAGTGTCTTCTATTGATCCAGAATAACATTACTGGATTTTTTCAGTATTTAATATTCGTTATTATTTCACATATGGTTCCTTGATGCATTGAGAGCATTGAGATTAATCCTAGATCTATAGTAGATAGAAAGGTTGCCAGATTTCTCAACTGCCAGGTAGGGACAAAAAAAAAAGGTCTTTCATTCGTGTGATACAGCAGAGCAGCCAGTTCCGCATTATGCACAAGTGGCTGTGCTTTACGATTATTGATTGGCTTATATGCCAATATAAGAGCCAATCAAAAATTCATACAGCAGAGCCTCTTCTGTTCAATATGGAACAGTCTGTTGTTCCGCATTGAACAGCGTGGCTCAGCTTTGTGATTTATGATTGGTCTGTATGCCAGTATGTGAGCCAATCAAAAATCACACAGCAAAGCCTGTTCTGTTCAATACAGAACAGCCTGCTGTTCTGCATTGAACAGAAATGGCTCTGCTTTGCGATTTATGATTGCCTCATACACTGGCATACAAGCCAATCATAAATTGTAAAGCAGAGGCTGTTTCACTGGGATTTTAACCATTAGTGCAGGACTTGGGATTGGGCTACTGATCCCGGGATAGTCCCGCTCAAATAGGAACATCTGGCAACCCTGGCAGATAACCTCCTGATAGTGAAAGATCAAAGATTATGGTCAGTATTGTTTTCTCTGATCTCTCACTGGGGTTTAGAATCAGTGATCATGACATCTTGTTTAATTGATATACTATTGTATCTGTGGCACTCAAGCAGAATGCCTTATATCTTTTAATTTGCTACCAGCAGGTTGTGTCAGGCATTAGTTTACCTGATCAATGACTGACTGAGTGCAGAGTTCTATGAGACACAGTCTTTGCTTCTTTATTGCTTGAGCTGCACGTCTCCATTAACAGAGGTCATTAAAGTTTGATGCATTTATTATCATTCTGCTGATGATATTCAGCTTAACATTTCCTTTTCTTAGGAGTATTAAGGATCAAGTACTGGCAGTTATTAGATCAACTCATTTTTCACTTTAAAATCTCCCAGCATTTAATTCCATCACTGGATTTGATTACAGTAGTATGTATACATGTTGTGAATGTGCATTAGTAACCCTCAAAACATCAGACATGTTTATGGCAATATAAAGACTGTAGTATCCATGAAAAACAGTCTGGGCTTGTTTATCCAATAAGTCTTCAGCCAGGACACTGGAGACCTCCTGGATCCTCTTTGCAGACAGGAGTGATTAACCCTGAACAGCACATATCTCTGTCCCAGTATGGCATTCCTCAGAGCAGGAAAGAGAGATTTTCCTCAACTGGTGGAGTTCCACAGGGCCTGCAACCACAAGTACACTCAGATCAAGAAGACAATGAGAGATTTCCAACAATGGGTGACCACAACCATTTTTTTAAGTAAGAGAACCTACAAAGGTTTGTATTCTTCAAGGCTTCTGCCACAATGGCTAGTGCCTTTGCAAACATTCAAGATTCAGACAAGAAAAGAGACCACAACACTTTGTGGTTGAATACCCACAATTCTATTTGTCCATATCCAAAACAATGAAATGCCAACAGATGCAGACTGGGTCCTTAGTGTTGTTTATCACATCTCTGTCCTTTTTCAGGGCAGCAGCTGTAATTTTTGTATCTCAATGTACCCAGTGTGCCAAATGAAGTCAAAAAGATAGAGGAGAGGAAGGATTGTTCCCTTACCCATTGTTAAACTAACATGAGACATCCTCAGCAAAACCTGATATTTCATTCTAAGAAAGAAATAGTGTCTATTGATGCTTTGAAGACTATAGTCTGGTCCTGCCCAATAGGTCTATATATAACTTTCAGTCCGTTATTGGATTGTGCTTCTAGTAAAGAGTGCACATATTCTAATACATGGACGCCTCAAACCTTAGGCTCGCTGTTTCATAGATAAAACCAAGGTTCACTGCCCTTGTGGGCCATTTTAAGCCTAGTTAATTTTCCTTTCATTGTTTGAATTAACCTTTCTCATTTGCTGTTAGATTGGCCTTATCCATCCCATAGTCAATAATTATATATTACCCCTAGTGAAAATAACTGGAATCATACCATAGATAATTTGAATGGACCCACACATGTGACAGAGTATTTAGGAATTCCATTTTGGTAAAAAAAGAGTTTGCAATAACATTTCTACAGACAGAAAAATGTACAGACACATCCACGCATACAGACACACATGCACGCACACACGCGCACACACCAAAGTAATTAAGTTGAAGAAAAGCACCACAAACTTCAAAAATACACAAATGATGACACACCAGGCAGTCCTTAATCCAACATATTTATTGTTAGAGCTTTCGTTCACAAAGATAAAATGAACTACCTCAGACAAACCCTCGCTAACCACGTCAGTCTTAAATAAGGTCTCCAATTAGTTAATATTACATCATAGTGGTTCTTAAAGTAATACACATTACACTATAAACTTACTGCTAAAATTCAAAGTTTTACACACAGTATCCATACAGATTATGGCCAGCCAGCCCCTAAAAGAATATTAAACAAATAATTCCTTGTCATAATACATAATAAAAATTAACCAAATATAAGCTTAAAATATAGAGCCCACTCTATTAAATGTTACATAAAACTGAGGATATACCTCAGCATGTAAATACACTATTTTCTACCTTTCTAAAGATTTTAATTTAAGCACACATTTAATTGAACAATATTCATTTAGTCCAGGGAACATGAATGCGTTCATTTTAAGTTGCTATACCAACTCTTTCTCTTCTAATTTAAGCTCCCATGGCCCCCTCTAAATATTTTCTTAACCTGTTCTATAACAATATATCTAAACTAGTGTGAGGGATTTTCAACTATATGCTTAGCCAAAGCATTAGTTATAATTTGCTTGGCTATGTGATACTGATGCTCATGTATTCTTTGCTTGAAAGAGCACTCGGTCTTCCCCATATAGAAGCTGTCACATTGTTGACTTTTAGCCAGATATATCACACCTCTTGACTAACAATTATATTGCCCTCTAATTTTATATACTTTCTTTCTTATCTCAAATTCCTTAGTAACTGTTATAAACTTGCAATACATGACAACAGCCGCACATAGCCATTCCTACCTTATATAAATTTGGTAATTTTGGGCCTTCTAACAAAGTTTTAAGGTTACAGCCTTTCTTAAAGATAATCTGGGGGCTGTTACCCAAAATGTTACGAATGGTACTATCTTCAATAATAAGTGCCCGATTCTTGGTTATTATTTCCTTCAGTTCAATAGCAATAGCAAGGGGTTAAGAAACTAAGATTAAAGCTCCTACCTTCAGTGGAACCACCTGTATTCACTAGTGAAGTTGTATTATCATTGACCACCATCCTAACCTGGGATACCTCATTCTTCCAAAGGATGGATTTAAAATGCCCCACACTACACCACACACAAAAAAATAAAAAATAAAAAAATACGAAGACACCAACTGACTGTTTTAACTGTGATTACTTTACTGGAGCTTACTAGTACCTCGGCTTGCGCCTTCAAGGGAATAAATTATACACTCCATACACAGTTATTTATACCAGTATGCTTACCAATTGATACATTTAGCACATTTAACACATTAAATTGATTAATTATTTCATTAGTCATTTCAGGCTAAGAGAAAGCACTCAGGACTGGGGAACAATAGTACCAGCCATAAAATTCAATAAAAATTCCCTTCCATGTCATTATACAAACTATAGAACAATGTACCAAGAAAGTCACAATACATTAATATTCATTTTTTGATTCATACCCTTTGGATATAAGGTTCCATAATTAATAATACATTTTTTTCCAATTGTAAAAGCTTTCTCACATATTCCCTCCCTGAACTTCTCAGAGGTTTGGCTAAGACCGAATAAAATAAGCTAACATCAGAACCACCATGAGCTGACAAAAATGTTGGGCCACTGGACTTTCTGACCTATGATTCCTTATGTCTCCAAGACATTCTAAAATGTGTTTTTTGGCCTCTCTTTTTGTCTGCCCAACATACCACTTGGTTGGTGTACACCCACAGTCAATCACATACACCACACCACACGAATTACAATTGAAGTGACCCAAGGCTGTATATTTCTTGTTATTAATCCTACTCCCATTCAGGTTCTTGACCCTACAGCATACCCTGCACTTGCCAAAGGGAAAACAACCAACCTGATGTTTCACAATTTTAAACTTACCCCTATTCAATAATTCCTTTAAATTCAAAATCCAGCTGCATGATAAAGTAACCCTGCTGGGAAACAAACCCCTCAAACTATCATCACAACATGCAATGATCAAAAACCTATTAACCAACCCCCTAAGGATATCAGAAAAGGGAGACTATCTGACCACAAAAAATTGTCTATCGAACTCATCCTCTGACTTCCCACTTGACCATACAAATGCATCATTACAAAAAAACTTTGGTTGTCTACTGTAATCCCCAGAACCCATCTGAACCCTTATTTCTGCTCTACCCAATATCTGCTCACCATATCCCCTGCTTTTTAAAAAATTCCTTGACCTTCATGAATTCAATATTTAAATTGTTCAAATCAAAAATATTTTTGGAAATATGCTTAAACTCACCAAATGGCAATGAATTCAACAGGTGAGGTGGATGCATACTGCTGGCCAACAAAAAATTGTTGACCGCAGTGTCCTTGGTGAGTGGTCTGAATTTTTGATCTTCTTTGTAAAACTCTAGATCTAAAAAATGTATTTTTGTATGATGAACAGTATATGTGAATTCCAAACCAAAATGGTTATTAAGCAACTCGTTCAAAATCCCTTAAATTCACCTATATCACCACTGCACACAAATATAAGATCATCAATAAGTCTTTTATAGATTACCACCTTATCTATAAAAACCTTTTGTTATACAAAAAAATATTTTCAAAATGATTCATGAACAATATTGCATACGATGTGGCATAAGATGCCCCCATCGCAGTTCCTTCCTTCTGCAAATATACCTGTTTGTTAAACAAAATAACATTACTCATTAGTGAAAATTCAAGCAATTGAAGAATAAAATTAGTTCTAGGGCCTTCCCCCATCATTTTAGCTATTTCCTCTATACCCCAAACATTCTTGATGTTGGTGTGCAATGTCTTGACATCCACACTAGCCCAATAAAAATCCTTCTCCCACTTCATACCTCTCACTAAATCAAAAAATTCCTTACCATTTTATATATGTGAACCTACTCTAGACAAAAAAAACTTTCAACTGTACATCCAAAAATATACCTAAGTTCTATAAAAAATCCCCCCACTCCTGACAGTATAGATCTTCCTGGCGGGTCCTCTATGCTTTTATGCACCTTAAGTATAATAACAAATTGAGCATCCCTGGGTTCTTTGATATGTAACCTCCTGACATCAGATTGAGAAAAAAAAAAACAGCCTCTCACCTCTTTCTCTCAAATTCAACAGTAACTCATTGTACTCCAAAAGTGGATTAGTTTAATTGTTGATATACGGTTGTATCCTTGAGCAAGTCCTCTGCCATTTTATTATATCTTTCCCTAGAGAGGATAACCCAATTACCCCTTTTATCAGCTAGAGTGAAAACCAATTCCTTATTTTGCTCATGCAGCTTTTGCAAAGTTGCCTATTCATCCTTACTTAAATTGTAGGTTATCTTACTGTCAACACATTTTGAATATTCCACTGCTAGCTGTATGCATGCTACCTTCTCAAAAGAAACAATAGCAGATGAAATTTTGGGTGGCACAAACTTACTGACATAGGGTACATAAGGTACTTCCAATTTTCCATATCCAGTAACAAAACCCAGTTCATCAGACACTTCATCACCATCATCTTCAAATTCACCCCCAAAAATATCAAACAATTCATTTTCATGAATAGATAAATCAAGTAAAGAATCAGTATCTTCATTTACATTTTCCCCCATGCCACTTCATGTATCCCATTAAATATATGATTATTATGAAATACATTTAGATGAAGCTTTCTACAAAAATGGCTGACCTCTAAATGAAGGTCAGCCAAACTAGGAAAACATGTGGGAACAAATTTGGGTCCCTTATAAAACAATGACAAAATACACTCATCGATTCGCAAGTCAGACAAATTTATAACTTTTAGATCAAAGTTTTTTTTCAACAATACCTTTAGCAGGCAAATGCCTGCCATAATGAAAGAAATTTTGTTCAAAAACTTTGGTGCTAATTGCAGTTCTTCTGGAAAATCCTAATTCCTCTTTTTCTTGTTGCTGCCCTGAGTATTCTGCCACTTTCAACCTCCTCAAGCCCTTGATTGTTGGGAAGTAGATCTCTGCTCCATTGGGGCTTCCATATCCTCATTTAAACTTTCAAACAAGACATTCTTCTTTCCACTAGATGCAGTCTCAATGGACAACACTGAAGTATATCGCGAGAAACGTGACTTTCCCTCTGATTGGTTGCTGCCGGTCTTACTCCTCCTGGATTTATGTTGCCACGAACAAATCTAATTATTTCTGTAATCGTTAAGATCATAATCCAATTTACTTTTTTTACAATGAATGACATCCCCTTCCACCTTGTTGACCCAAACACGAATGTCCCTCAGTCTCTCATTAAATACATTTTCAGGAATTGATTTACATAAGAGATCCTGCATCTGCAGAATCTCATTTTGTATTTTATCATGAAGTCTTACATTCCTTTTCCCCAACACCTTAAGCCAGCCCAAAGTTCATGCTAGAAAAATGCACTCCCATTCCTCTAAAGAGTCAATTTCATCTTCCGAGAATTCAAAAGCCGGCAGCCGATCCACCCTCAGGCCATGGGGAGTCATATCCAAGTTAATATATTTCTCCAGGAGCTTAATATCATAAAACAAGGTAACTTCATTCACCAGCAGCCATTTCAAAGCTTGGAAGTCACCATCACACAAACCTGTTGTTTCCACTGCCCAGGGATCACTCGAAGTAAATCTTTCTTCTCTCTGCTTCCATTCATCAGCAAAAGTAAACCAAACTCCCTCTACTTGAACACCAGCCATAATCAGTTGGATTTGAATAATCACCACACTACATCACTCACTGAAAAAACAAAAAGTACGAAGACACCAACTGACTGTTTTAACTGTGATGGGTTTAAAATGGCCTGTGTCCCTTTTATTACTAACTTCTGCAATCAACTGATCTATTAGATGCTCAGGATATCCTTTCTTAAGGAACATGCTTTTCATACATTTCATCCTAAAATCCATGTTGAAGGATGCCATTCTGGCTGCTCTAACCACTTGCCCTTTTATAACAGCCCTTTTTTGATGGTACGGGTGGCTACTTTCGAAATGTAAGAATGAATTTGAATAGGTAGATTTCCTAAAAATCCTAGCTAAATACCTATTATGACTTTTATCCAGAAAACTGATAATATCCGTTTCAAATTGGAATGTAAACTGCAAAAAGTTAGTTAACCCAGTGATGTCAGTAACAAATTCCTTAGCCGAATTTTCATCCCCCTTCCATATAAAAACATATCGTCTTGATAACGTGTGGATGGGAGCCTTAACCACAACAGGCTGCAGGCACTTTTAATTGATTTAGTTATGCAACATTTTAACAGGACTGCTCAGATTTAAGAAATGTGTAAAGAGAAAAGCTTTTCAGTGGCTTAGGATGTAGATGCGCTTTTCAGTGACTCAGCAATAGCTGGAGAGCTTTTCCATGTTTCTATCATATTGTATGAATTCATGTACTGACTAAAATGGCCTGGTTTTACATGGAAAGACCGAAACACGAGAGCTTGCTGATCAATAGCGTAATCATATCACATCTTAGCACTTTTTTAGTAAGTCCAGAGTAATTATTTCATCAGTACATCAGCTGAACTTACAAAATGTTTAACTCTAAACAATTTGAAGGTTGTGAGGCATACTTTACTTCTAAAACTGTATTTTTTGCAATTTAAAGGTTAAAATTAAATGTGGCGGAACTAACACACATCACCCAGCAAGGCAGCACTTCTGGTAGGTGTTAAGATAAGATGGCAACTGATATTAAAAGGTTAATTAGATGTCAGTTACAAGTGACACACTTCAAGTCCAATCAGAGAGTATGCCAGTGTCTTTCTTTTATTTGGTTCAACTGCCACTGCCCTTCTAGAAGAAAAGCACTGAATGACACCCACTTCGTGGATGTCTTTCACTCCTGCTAGAGTCTCTATGTGTCTTGTTGGTGCCTACCTGTCTGTCTTTTCCTCTCTTTTTCTCTTCTTTCTTTCTCTGTCTCTGTCTCTGAGAGCTCTTGTTTTAGAACATGCAAATATCCATAGGTTTTGTCCAGAACATATAACCTTGCAGGTACTGTTCATTTCCTTCATCCCGTTAGTGGCATCTAGTTCTAATCCTACTCAAACTCAGATTACCAACAGCATGGTCTCTTACCATCATTCTGACCGGCAACATTATAAGACACAGAAATACAGCAGCGAGTGCTAGATATAAAAATACAATGGACAATAAAATTGTATTTTTCAGTATAAATTCTCGGCCTATTTATTGTTTCACTGCTTCTCGTTCTCTCTTATACAATTTTACAGTTTTAAATGATTTGCTTGAAAAAAAAGTTTCTTCACTAAATCAGGTTCTGTACAGAGTAAGAAATAAAGACATATTTTAAACTACTTTTGCATCATTCTTCATCTTTATTTTGCTATAAAAGATGAAAGTTGTTTAATGTGTAGATAAAATTAATTTTTGAAATAACAACTGAAATTGCGTCTAACTACTTTGATTTTAACTTTTGTATTCTCAAAAAATATATACTAAGATTGGAACTTGCATTCAGCACAATATTTTATGTGATACATATTTTTTTCATTTTGTTAAAAAGATAGATAAATGATAGTTATTCTTGTTCCTGAATAATATATTAGAACACAAATTTAAATTCCCTGCAGTTAAAATTTCTGAAATATGTACTTCTTCAAAAGTGTTTTTACTTTCATGCAATGTTCCACTTGCCCATACAAATCTTCATGCTCATGACTCTGTAATAAAACCAGCCGATTTCACACGCTGAACAAAACTCAGCAAATTGGCTCCTTCGGCTCACTTTTCCTTGAGACTTCTCACCTGGGACACTATGAAGAACTGCCTTATAGGCTTTAACGGAAAAAAAAAAACCAGCAGACTTTGATCTGTTTCTGTTGCTTCATATTGTTTGAATTTTCTGTTTCCCTGGGCTCTGAGTAAACCTTTTGTGCCTGTTATTCTTGAAATAAAAAAGTGTACATTATGAATTTTTAACTCTATGCACTTTTTGCTGATGCTTTTAGGCAAGTCACATCTCTTTTTGGACACTTATATTCAAAGCTGTAAGCCTGACTGCCCCTATTTGTAAACAACTATGAACAACACAGACACATTAGTGTCACTTCTTAGTAATTTCATTGTTATGAAATGTCAAATGAGCATGCCATAGAAGGTTAAAAACATTGCACAACAATCCATTATTCATGTTAATTTTTTCAAAATCTGACATTTCTACCAGCTTTCTATTAAGAGCAAGGTAAGAGGAGTTCCTGACCTTGGCTGCTCTGAACAAATCTGCAGAGCAATCATTAGAAGCAATGTTGAGATGTCAAAAAAAAATCTTTAACTCAGAGAAGGCTGAACAAATCTGTGATTACTAAATTTCATTGCTGAAAGTAATGCAGACAAATAGTTAAGAAATACAGCATTAACCAACAGCAGAGCTATCTGATGGAGCCACCGAGTGTGGGCAGTTGAAGTAATAGATGTCAAACCTGGTTATAAAATCCGAGCTAGTCTTTGAGCTTTCAGTGCAGCAGTGAATAAGTGAAAGGTCTGAGGACAGTGACATATGTGGCAATGCAGAAAAATAAGATTTCTATTGATGAGTCTATATCTCTCATCATAGTCCATAGCCCCCTTTCAGCAGCAGTGTTAAAATCACCTGTCTGATGTCAGGCACAGAAATGATCAGTGCCAAGAGACAGGTTGATGGTCCCTAGTCTCCCATGATGATGATGGCTATTTGCTGATACTATCAACTAAATTCAATCACTGTCACTGCTTATTTCTGTCCTGCTTTACTATACTTGTCAGCATTTCTCTTTCTTCCTCTGAATGCACTTTGTTTTATAACAGATGCTTATATATATAAATGGATGCTAACATTTTAGGAAGGCTATCAAAATCTAAACATGACTGCTAAGCTTATCAGGCACCCTATTTGCACATGCCTATATCAACAATTATTAAAAAAAATGATTGTTCTATTTCTATACAATAGCCACTTCAAACTGAAAAAATAGTCCCTTTTCCCGATGAAAAGCATTTTCTGCATGAAAATGTTTTTTTTTCCACTGCAAAACTGGATGGAGAATGATTTATTCAACATTTAGATGGAAAAAGCCATTTTTAACTTGAAGAATCGCCACTTAGGTCATACTGGTGAGAACTATTAAGCTCTGCGTTTGGAAAGAGATCCACTTCAGGCATGGCATTAGAAAATGTAAGCAATTTGTGAAAATGAAAAGCAAAAATAAATGACAGTTGCAATTTTAACACCAAGGCAGTACATCTGCAACATTTATATGCTCCCTCTACTGCCTTATGGCATAGTGAACATTATTCTTTTCTTAGAAATATGTCCGTCTTTCAACTTCACAATAAAACATAATAATGTTCACCTGAACTGTATTAAATCCACACAAAGGACTAATGCTGCACAATTCATTATATTTCATCCTTCAGAAAAGCATTTTCATATTTTGAATGTCAAAAAGAATTGAAGTAATTAACAGTGCTGCAGGTTATACCTAAGACTCAATAGCTTTAAAGTTTTTTTTTATTATTTTATTTTTTTATTATTATTTCTGTTGCCTATCCCAACAAGTGGAAGAAAGGAAGTCAATACTATTTACCTGCTCTGTCAGTGTTAGACTTTCTGACCAGGATTCATGGACATGTGGTACATGCCTGAGCAATGCTTCTGTCACTTAGTGATGATACACAGTAGTGTCAAGCTTGCATGTTTATACAAAAGGGGATGATCTGTTCTCTTTTGTCACAATGGGTGCAAGGCTAAATTTTCAAGCAAATTAAAATGGAGCATAGCTACCATTAAGTTATTGAGCAAGACTCACGACCTCACAATTAAATAGCATGTAGTGCTCCACAGCCTGCAGCTTAAATTTGACCTGCATATACAAAATGGTATAACTACCCAAAGACTAGAAATGCATTATGGAGTGAAACACTTTCTCACCAATGGAACTAAAACTGCATCTGCTGTTACTTACCCCCTCCTCTCACAATTTTATGGTGCTCCCATCCTTACTAACCTCCAGGCATTACAAAAAACAAAATTTTGAACAATGCTATAATAAAGTTGCTAAATTTGGAGCAAAGACCCCTTTCAGACTCCACAACTGTATAGCACTAAAAAGCCTAAATTAATTTTAACTTCCTCAACAACTAACATATACACAACTTCTTACCACCTACAAAGGTATCTAGAATCCACCTGCTTGTCCAACATTGAATGTTATTTTACAAAACTATGTTCCCAGTCAGTTATTATGACCCAGTGATCAAAAGCTTTTCTGTATTCACAAACCTATCAAATTTGCTGGTCCAATGATCAAAAACTCCTCTGTGTCCAGAAACCTATCAAATCTTCTGGGCATGATCTGTACTCATACCATGCAGCTAAGGCCTGGAACTCCTTACCTATATCCATCAAGTCAGTACCCTCCCTTCAGTCCTTTAGAACCATTGTGAAAGACTTCCTAGCCAGAGTCTGGCTTTGTTCTTGCTCAACATCAGGATAAACTATATCCGTAAATACAATTTTCTGTTTGTACCTTACACCTCCTCATGCCCCGTTATTTACTAATTTCCTTACTTCACTCAGTTTCCCTCCTCTGGCACTAATTATGTCATAACCTTTTTTTTTTCTCAAACTTCATGTTACAATTCCTGATTGTACTATATTAACTGACCTTTCATTTCTCTAAACTGGCTAAAATGTCTCTAAATATCAAATTATTGTCATATAAATGCTAAGAAAGGCAGCCCAAGACCATGGGAAAAGCAGGGGCCAGGTTCAGGAGAGACTTAAGATCCAGCTACCCAAGTCAATGATAACATTGACTTGAATGTCCTCAGGTGGGAAACAAAAAAATCTTTCTTGCAGAGAGCAAACACTGACCACACAGTAGAATTATAAGGACATTGACGGCAAAAAAAAAAAAAAAATAGATTGTCCTTGTACCTTTGCCTCCTAGCTTGTGGGCTGTAGAATCTTAACTGAGTTAATTGAAACTACTTATGAAAAACAATGAGCAAAAGAGGAAGAGGAAGGACAACATCCTATAAGTACTTAGTTCACCTTGGTATACCATCTTCCACATACACCCCTTCATTGCACTTGCTATAATTTGTTGGGTCTGTGAGTATCGATACCACATTTTCATCTCTTCCTGCCCACCCTGATTCTTGTAATCTCTTGTCACTAAATATGTAGTTTCCATACTGAACTGTACTGACGTGCAGTGCTGCTGTCTGTTTCTGAAGTGACATTTGCCCTATTATGATATGTATGCCACTGTGCCATTCGGTAGATTAATTTCCACCTATCATAACTGTATTCTCTTCTACTGTCAGCATTTATAGGGCATGCTTCTGTATCTACTGTTGTCTTCAGAAAACATGGTTGCTCACATACACATGGTGTTTTATCTGTACACATTTATTCTGGGTATTATATGATACTGTGTGTTGTTTCATGCTCAAACTGACACACACATAATATGAATGCATGTCACTTGCATTCTCTTTAGTGTTGCTCATCCTTGCATGTTATGCAAGCCAGCATACATGTTTTGCTGTTCTATATACACAGCAGTAATTCTCCAAAATAAATATTTTGCTGTAGATTTCAACCCTGCATCATGCTGCTTTTTTGTTTATGGCACTCGGTATGGATTCCTGAATTTTTTGATGTTGTTACTGTCGAATTTGTGTGCTGCCCTGTTGTTCTATATCCATCTGGAGTCTACTAATTATCTGTGCACTTAGTTATTTTAAGAGCCAGTGCAGTTTGCATTAACATGGTGCCATTTGTTTTTTTGCATGGAATTATAGTGTTCTAGGTTATCCACTTAACCACCTCTGTGCCATGCTAATGTCATACTTTAATGATCCTCACAACATATTGTCTGACATTCTGTGTGACATTTTGTTTCGGATTTGCTCTTTTTTCTATTATTATGATGTGGTTATATCTTTAAATCACTCAGAAGCTCAAAACGAGTATATTTAAATGAAAATAAAAAGAAATGATTCAGTTCAATTTCCTCCATTCAGTTAATTATACCTAATGTTACTAGAAAGAATGTGTCACATTCTAAATGTCTATATCTATATCAATCCATCCATATATATCTATATCTATAGCTTTATAGGTTCATAGGTTCATAGGTAGGTACTAGGCTATTAGCCCTAGGGCCTATATAAGCCTAGCCAAAAAGCTACCCTGGCTTTCGCCACCTAAGAAAATTATTTTCTTGTGCCCCTGTCGAGCAGAGCCACAGAAGTGATCCCTGGGGTGAATTTCCTATTTCCCATCCAATCATCAAGATTTTTCTTGGAGTGCTAATGAGGAGCTCTGTTTGACATAGATAGGTAGTCTGTTCCAGAGTATGGGAAGTCTCTGGGACAGGAATCTATCCCTCCAGCATGTTCTGTTTATTGTGGTAACAAGGTTTAGGTCCTTAGAGCGTGTAGCTCGGAGGGATTGGGATTTCTTTAAGTGGAGCATGTCCAACAGCTCTGGGTTTGACATAGCTTTGTATGTTAGGCAGAGATCACCTCTGAGTAGGCAATATGCGATGGAGTAAAGCTGGAGTTTTTTGAGACGGTCTGCGTAGGGCATCTGTTTGAGACCAGTAATCCTCTTTGTGAGGTATTTCTGTGGCCTTTTCAGTTGTTGTAGATGTCTTGTGAGGTACATACCAAAAGAGGTGTTGTACTCTATAATGGGTCTAAAGATTGATGAGTAGAGGGGAACAATGACCTCTTTTTTTCTGGATAAGAAACCTTTTATGATGAGGTGAGCCATGTAGAAGGATTTCCTGACCACTGTGGCGATGTGATTATCAAACGAGAGACTACTGTCAACCTGTGTCCCAAGGTCACTTATCACACGTTCGGCATCAGGTAGACTACCACTTATGTGGTAGTTCATGGGTACAGAGTTTTTACCAAAGGGGGTGACAATAAACTTTTTTGCATTGAGCTTCAGGCCATGGCTTTGACACCAGGCATCTGTCTCAGAGATGTCCTTTTGTAGAAAGTCCACATCGTTAGGAGTTACGATTGTGGCTCCTAGTTTGCAGTCATCTGCAATCTTTGTTAACCAAAGACCTTCTGTGTTAGCCTGTACTTCAGAGAAGTAGATACCAAACAGGAGATGACCCAGGACTGAACCCTGTGTTACTCCACTTGTCAATGGTCTGAAGTCGGGTTTGGAGCCTGCTACTTTCACAGTGTGGGTTCTGTCCATGAGCCAGTTGGCAACCCATCTTGTGACATAGGGATTTATACCTAGTTTAGTGAGCTTATCTATAAATCCAGTGTGGGGGATGGTATCAAAAGCCTTGGCAAGATCTAGATAAGCTGTGTGAACCACCTTACCCTCATCTATGGCTTTGGTGACTGCTTCAAAGAAGTCAATCAGCTTTAGGAGACATGATCTGCCTTTTGCAAACCCGAACTGGGTAGGGTCCAGAGTTTGGAGATCACCAATATCTTTGTTTATGAGTTCCATGATGATACATTCCATAGCCTTGCAGACCAGGCTCGTCAGGCTAATGGGGCGGTAGTTCCCAGGGTCCGTCATGGCTCCCCCTTTGTGGAGTGGGATAACCATCATGGTGCGCCATTCAGTGGGCACAAAGCCTGAGGTGAGGCATATATATATATATATATATATATATATATATATATATATATATATATATAAATGTGTGTGTATGTATATAGAAATAGATTTTACATTTGTTGACTTGGGTAGTCCAACTGGATATAAAGGCCCCTCTTCAGTGGAGGCCTGGGGAGAAAAGCTCCAGTACATGCAGTACAATTAAAATCTTTTAAGTTATATAATATCAGCAATGCCATCATAAATATATATATATATATATATATATATATATATATATATATATATATATATATATATATATATATATATATATATATATATATATATATATATATATATATATATATATATATGATGCATTTTATTTGTCTAGTAAAAAACTATAGTAAACATTATTTTTAAACTGGACTGTGGAATTCTATACAGCGTATCTAAAAAGGTTTTGGTGAGATCTGTAGGCAATGACTTATTATTGCCTTGACACAAAAATAAGTTTTAAGGCATGCCTTGCCAAAATATATTAAGCACTATATATATGAGTTATTGTTGTAGTATCACATATGACTTACATAGCTCACAGTATGATATAAACAGAGTTTTGCAAGTATTCTGGGGATATGATGCATGACTGGTGTCTTTCAATGTATCCATAACATGCCCTTTTCTTAAATGTCCTATTGATTTTTTTCCTTAATTATAAGAGTCACTGACTTGTTAGACTGCTTAGCAGATTGCA
Organism: Protopterus annectens; assembly: GCF_019279795.1. Taxonomy (NCBI): domain Eukaryota; kingdom Metazoa; phylum Chordata; order Ceratodontiformes; family Protopteridae; genus Protopterus; species Protopterus annectens. The sequence continues at coordinate 703,914,314 of NC_056731.1, forward strand.
GCTTCATCCTTTATAGTGTTAAGCTGGTAATGGTGTCAGTATTTTTCTTTCTATGGAATTGTTGATGTGTTGGAAACATGTCACAGCTGGAGAATAAGATATACAAATTTAGACTGGAGAAGGCAGAAGTATTTGTCTGACTAATTTCTATAGGCAGGGATAAATCAATTACTAAAGATGCAGGAAATGTGTGTTAAGAAATTTGCCAGTTCCATTCAAGCGAGTTTAAAGCTTTGTCTCTTTCTACTGTAGTAACATACACCAGTTTGCATTGCTGCTAACTCAACCCGGTTACTCTTTTCTTTCTGTAAGTCCTCTGAACCAAAGCTTCCTGTTGTTTGCTTTCTTTGTCAGCATCTGTAAATCAGAAAAAGATATTCTGACATGCTCTGCTGTAACATTTTTTGTAATCTATGTAACACAAACATTCATTGCATGAAGTCACTCAGCTAATGATGGGCATGCAATTTGTCCAGAGGTACACATACATTTCTTTTGACAGTCTGTTGCGGTCATCTTTATTTCTGGCCCTGAAATCTCACTTGCTGTTAATGATTGTGACCACAAAGTCCTACTGTTAGTAAGAAATCATTATCTTGCATTTCACTCCCATTATGAGCATGTACATGCACATATACACAAATCCTCCAGTTTTTGTCATTATATATATATATATATATATATATATATATATATATATATATATATATATATATGTGGGTCTACCTGACATGCCCCCCAATGTGGGGGGCTGTGCCCCCACACCCCATCTAACTATATATATCAACTCCTTGGTTGCACAACATTGGGGAAGGGGGCAAATCTGCTTGTCGACCAAATGAACTGTCGACCAAATGAGTGTCGACCATATGAACTGTCGACCATGTCAGGTAGACCCATATATGTATATGCATATACAAACACATGCAGACACACACATACACACAAATATACACACACTTGTATACGTGGACGAGCTCACATGCTTATGTGTTTGTGTTTGCTTGTGTGAGATCATGGTTTTGAGTGTGTGCGAATACATATTCTTATCTTAATCCCCAAGAAAATAATTACTAATTCCTACTTCCACTTGAAAGGAAAATGAGTAAGTTGAAAAACTGTAGCACCACTTTCTACTCTTTTACAGTAGAAAATAATGCAGGTATAAAACAAAAAGCAATATATATATTTTCCATCTCTTTCAACTTTTCTGGTTTAAAAGCCTGCATTTGAGCTTGGTTCCCACTTCTCCTGTAACTAGTCTAGCCCAAATACAGATTTTCTGTATCCAAGACTGTTTGTAAGCTTCTCAGCCCGCAAGCTTTTCTGTGATGGAGGGAAGCCTTCTAGCTTATCAGTGGGAGTGGTAAGCACTAGGTAGCCTATCTACCACAAGAGAAGTAGTTTTTGGCCCAGAAATTGTGGTTTACTGGCTGTTTGGGGAGTTTTTTCAACTTTCTGGTTTAAAAGCTCATGCTTGCGCTTGTTTCCCCCTTTCCTGTTACTAGTCTAGTCCAGATACAGATTTGCTGTATCCAGGATGTTTGTAAGCTTCTGAGCCCTCCAAGCCTTTCTGTGTTGGAGGGAAGCCTTCTAGCTTATTAGTGGGAGTGGCAAGCACTAGGTAGCCTATCTAACACAAGAGGAGTGATTTCTGGCCAGAAATTGTAGTTTATTGGCGGTTTGGGCAGTTTGTTCATCTCTTTCAACTTTCTGGTTTAAAAGCCAGTGTTTGCGCTTGTTTCCTGCCTTTCCTGTAACTAGTCTAGTCCAGATACAGACTTGCTGTATCCAGGACTGTTTGTAAGCTGTTGAGTGGTGCCAAAGTCTGTTCTTCAATTTGTCCCTTAGATCTAATAGTTCTCTCCTTTCCTGCACTTATACGAGCTTATTATTCTAGCACTTTACCAGACTTCTTGCAGAATTATTGTAGCACACAAAATTGCTACCAACACTAAACATTCTACAAGGATACAGATCCAGTACTTATTATCAATGCCCAACCCTCCAGGCATGTCTAAAAGTCAATTCCCTGTGCTTTCTCCTATTAATATGGTGAACTTGGGCATCCTGAGGCAATGTAGCAACCGGCAACCCTATCCTCTTACCTCCCAACACTCAGACTTGCGAGAGCTCCACTTATATATCCAAACTGAAAGCCACACACTCTCTAGCCAAAACCAGAATAGCTGGTCAAGAGGAGAAGGTCAACACTTGCACCACACCACATGGAATACATAGCCCTCCAGAACACACACCAGCACTGCCTTTGCATAAAATCACAAACCACACACCCACCTTCACAGAGGCTCTCAATAAAAAACTACCCAAGCAGCAGAGACCTCCAAGTAAGAAATGCACTTGACCACCACATCACAACACTAATCATAAGACACATAACTCTCTTAAACCGTGTGTCACTCAACCAAAGCCCTAAGGCAAAACAGCATGCCCAACACACTAGTCATAGGTGACTCAATAGTGAGGCACACTGATGTCCCACTCACTAGGTTGAATAAGGAGAAAGTAACAGTCAGCTGCCTGTCAGGTGCCAGGATCCATCACATAATGCATGCACTCAGGTCCCTCAACAACAAGTACAAATATGACTCTGTCATTGTACATGTGGGTGTGAATGATCTGAGACGTACCTCCCTGGACTAACATGAAAAGAGACATGGAGGAACTCTTGGATTATGTAGCCAACACGGGTATGACCCTAGCCCTGAGCAACATCGTACCCTCACCCAGGAATGATACTACAATACAAGCAGAAAATGAGTGATTTCAACAATTAAGTTTCTGGTGTCATTCTAAGGGGATCCAGTATCTGTCTGCCTGGGATGACATGATTGACAGACCTCGATGCTTTCCCAGAGATGGCCTGCATCTGTCACCACTGGGCTTCTGGATACAGGCCAAGGCTCTTGCCACCCCTATAGTGCCTTTCTTAGGCGGTGTTCCAAAAACCAAATTACCACCATAACAGCTGCAAACAAATGTAATCTGAGGGTCATGCTGCTCAATGCTAGAAGTCTAAATCTCAAAATGCACTCGCTAGAAGCATTCCTTAAAATGAAGAACATCGACATTTGTGCTGTAACAGAGACCTGGTTCAAGGCAGCAGAAAGCACCCCTGCACTACCAGGCTATAATTCATTCCACACCTTTCGGCCCCAGAACTTCGACTGAAGCTCCAAAGGTGGTGGTGTTTCCATATTCATAAAGGATGCGCACACCACTAGACTGGTAGCCCAACATAATGCATCAGAGATACTTCAGGTACAGCTAACAATGGGTGAGACAGCGATTCAGGTTGTAGCCTGCTATAGGTCCTCAACCATGTCCCAAGACTAACACTCCATGTTCCTAAGCACCTTGGAGAATATTAGGGTCCAACCTAACAATCTCTTATTAGGTGACTTCAACTACCCCTCCCTTAACTGGGGTACACTTTTACAAGAGTTATGAGGACTGTAGAATGATAAGTATGGTACACTTGCACAAAAGTTATGAGGACTGTAGAATGGTAAGTGTTGTACAATTGTGCAAGAGTTATGAGCACTGTAGAATGATGTGTGGTACACTTGTACAACAGCTCTGTGCACTGTAGAATGATGTGTGGTACACTTGTACAAGAGTCATGAGGACTGTAGAATAAAACTTGTACAAGAGTTATGAGCACTGTAGACTGATGTGTGGTGCACTTTTACAAGAGTTATGAGGACTGTTGTGTGGTAAGTGCTGTACACTTGTACATGAGTTAAGAGGACTGTAGACTGATAAGTGCAATACACTTGTGCAAGAGTTATGAGGACTTTAGAATGGTAAGTGTGGTACACTTGTACAAGAGTTTTGAGGACTATAGAATGGTAAGTGTGTTACACTTGAGCAAAAGGAAGCAGGAGAAACCCAGGAAAGTACAAGCCTAGTAACTTACCTGAAGTATTGGTTAAAGTCATGTAGATTCTGTTGAGCTGAAGGCTGGTAGCATTTCCAGGAGACAGCAATTCACATGTCATGTCCATAAACAACAAGCCTTCATTACTAGAAGGAACTGGCAGTCAACCTAATCTATCTTAATGACTGTATTCCAGGTATAATTATCAACAGCTCATCAAAAATCACGGTCTTCTTGGATTTCAGCAAGACATTTGTCTTAGACACAACAAGGTGCATTTTTGGACCAGATGGTATAGGACCAAGACTGAGGAAATGGATTGCTGTGTGGTTGAGAAGTACAGCATGGAGAGTGGTTGTGAGATGATCAATGCCAGGAGTCAAGAGGGCATTGCAGGAGTCAGTGTTGTGCACGGCATTCTTTGATATTTGTCTAAGACATATGTAACGGGCAGAAAACAGGAACAACACCTTCATGGATGACACAATGATAGGTGCAGCAGTGGTCAATAGAGAGAAGGGTCAAAGAAAATATTTGGTAAGGATGACAAAGTTGGCAGAAAGATGATATCTGAGAGTAACATTAGAGTTTAATGACATCATAAAACAGAGTTGGATCTACTACTTTTTAAACTCTGCCTCAGCAGAAGACTTGGGCTGGGATTCAATAAAGCCGAATCTCCATGCCAGAATAGTGTAGCAGTTATTGCACGGAATATGGCTGCCAAGCGATCCAGTAAACAAAGCTGGGGGCATGCACGAGCCTGCTAGCACTATTCTAACATGGAGACCACTGAATAATGCTAATAACATAATTTGCTGGTGAAAACCATGCAAATGAGGTGAATTAGTGATTCAGTAAGCAGGCAGGCATCTGTGTCAGAGCAGTGTCTGCTGCAGAAATGTATTCAGTTACTAACCGCGTACATTTCTGCAAAAATCAAAACAGGGGCATGACAGCTCAAAATACAGCATGTATTATGACTACTCGGCATGCCAATGGCCAAAAATATAGCCATTAGTATGGAAAACTGTTTCAAATTTATAAAAATCAAAGGTTTTTTTTGGCCAATTTTGGCCGTTTATGCATAGCACAGCAGTACACAAATGAGATTGTGCAGAAAACAAATAAAATGTAAAAAGACAATTTTATGTGAACTATGAATTTTGCCATTATAGTGAGTAGCATGCAGAACCAAAACAATAACAGGTAACACTGATAGCTAAGGAGATAGGCTCCAGTGTATTGGTATAACAAGGGACTAAGTCAGTGGGGTATGCAAATGAGCTAAATTTAATGAACAGCAAAATGGGAGACCGTGTCCACCTGCACCTAACTGTGTAGGAGCTATAATGCTGTAGTGTAAGCAGGAAAAGCAACTGACATGAAAAGGGGGGGGTGTTGTGCTTGATCTAAGCTCATTGGAGCTCCACGACCTCTATTTGCACTCAGCTAAGCACAGCTAAGCAAGGGAGTGTGTCTTAGTTAGTTCAAAAAATGCTGAGCATGTTCACATCCCTGGGAGGGTCCTTTCTGCTCAATACCGTTTACTATAGCTACATGGATTTGCACGGCATGCTGCTGGGCTTAAACACAACAGAAATAATAATAAAAAACAACAGGAACTAGGAAAAGTGTTTACGTTTGAGCAGCGGGTTTGCGCGGCATGCCACAGGGCTTAAAAGGGGCAGAAATGGGAAGAAAAAAATGAGAAATAGCAGAATAAAGGCATTCAAGTACAAATAACATAGCTGGCAGGTGGAATGTATCATAGTCAGCCAATTACACAGGCAGCATCTGCAGTACACCAGTATAAACTATGCAAACACCTTTTAGTCTGTTTTTTTCCCACAAACTCTGCACCATTGGTGTACACACTCTGGGGAATTAGAACTGACAAAATATTAGGGGCTGCTGTTGCTTTGATACATCTGTATGTGCTAGAGGCTGAGGTGAGGAGGATAATGCTGACAACAGTCCCAGACTGAGGAGGAGGAGAAGAGTGCTCAGACCAGATAACGTACCAGGGGCTACATGATCTGGAGATCCTAAAATGCTACAGGGTGGACAGGGACTTACTTCAGCAAGTCATCGAGCTGTGCTGGTCTCACGTCAGACCCAGAGCCAACAGAGGGGAATCCATCTCAGTTGAAACCAAGATATGTGCAGTCTTAAGAATACTAGCTACAGGTACCTTCCAAAGACCTACTGGGGACATCATTGGGGTCTCACAAGCATCTGCATCCAGGGTACTCCACGAGTTCCTGGATATCATTCGAACATATGCTGATGAGCACATATATTTACCCAGCATCCATGAGGAGAGGACAGCAATATGCATCTCTTCCATCATGTAGCAGACTACCCAGAGGTACTGGGTGCCAAAGACTGCACACACATCCACATCAAGGCACCACCTGGTGAAGAGGGTAGAGTCTATGTCAACTGCAAGGGCTATCACTCCATCAACTGCCAGGTCATGTGCAATGTCCAGGGCATTATCATGAATGTGTGTGCTGGCAGCCCTGGTAGTTATCATGACTCCCACATCTGGCATGCCTCACAGCTGTACCAGGCATTTGCCAGGGGGGACATCCCCTATGGCCATCTGGGGGATGCTGGCTATGCACTGAAGCCTTGGATGATCACACCCATCAGAAATGCAGACACACACACAGTCTGAAGAACACCATAATGAGGCACATGCATAAGTCAGGAACATTATAGATGTGTGTTTGGGAAGCTCAAGTCACAGTTCTGCTGATTTGACATATCTGGTGGAGCCTTGCAGTACTCTCCACCCATATGTGCACAAATGTTCATAGTATGTGCTATGCTTCACAATATGATCCTGTGGAAACAGCTGCGGCAGGGACATCACAGGGAAGGGCCACACAGCCATCCCACCATTGCCAAGGCCCCCACAGGCACAGGGAAACTTGGAGGAGGAACTCCCTGAGCCTGCTCCTGTAGTTAGATGGAGGCATGCCCAGTATGCCCAGGCCTTGGCAAAGAGACAACGCATAGCACACACACTGAGATTGTAGGGACCCAGGGACTGACACATGTCTCTCTGACTCACACATACACAGTAAAATGGATGCCACACACATCACCTGTATCTTACCATGTATAGGCTGTGTACTGTGTGCATCTGTCAGAGCCAGCACTCAAGCACCATCCTCACAACTGCAACAGGCACAAGGTAAGTCAGTCTTCTTAACAATAAATGAATGGAGTAATACGTTGTGGTAGCATAGCTATAGTATCACTGCATGCATGCAAGGGAATGGAGTGGCCTAATGGGATAGCAGCAGACAACTGTCAGCTATATGGGACAACAGGAAATGTCTGCCAAATACTGGCTTCCTCGGGGAATGCAGTAGTCCTCTAGATGACAAATCTTACTGCAGTATATGTGGGGGGCTAACTAACTGGGGGGGTCATAGGTTACATGCATGGATGTCAATGTGGGGATCACCTACTCACCACTCAGCCTCATCCAGCAAGTCAGCCATAGAAAACCATAAAGAAATGTCTGGCAAGGATCAACAAATGGGAACAATGATGAAATATGCCCATACATATCACAGCAGGTCTTACAGTTGCAGTAAAGCTCTGAAGGGTAAGAAGTCTGAAACCCAAATGTCTGCCATTACAATCTAACCTGTGGTCTTTAGTGATGTACAACAAAAAATAAGCAGGCAACAGTAATTCTTAAACTTTTATGGTTAGTGCTTTTGTCAAGTATTCTTACACTCAACTTCATCAGACACTATCTAAAACAATGGTAGCCATATTTAAAACCAGATTCATAGTCACATGTTCAGTCTCCTCACATGACACAATATCACCTGATACAATTCATATTTGAGTATTAAGTCAATAGGAAAGTGTATATACATTTTTTACACAATTGTTTATACAACTTTTAGGTACATGTGTTTAGAAATGAGAATTGTATCAGGTGATATGGTGTCATATGAGGTGACTGAACATGTGACTATGAATCTGGTTTTAAATATGGCTACCATTCTTTTAACTAGTGTCTGATGAAGTTGTGTGTAAGAATAATTGACAAAAGCACTAACCATAAAAGTTTAAGAATTACTGTTGCCTGCCTATTTATTGTTGTTTTTCAGTACTTTGTTTGCAGTTTGTCTTTAGTGATATGCCTGTAGTCTCTAAGACAGGCACAATACTATGCTAAATGGAACCAAAATGTAAAGGGAACATCAGCACACTCTCTACTAATGTGGACAGTTGACAGGTGTGCCCCCCCCCCCCACACACACACACCCATGTTCACAAAGAAATGCAGTAACAGTAATGTTTTTAGGGTATAAACAGCAGAGCACACATTCCCAGGGCTGTCCCAATCAACGTGATAACTTGTTTCATGTCCACAATATGCAGGAGTCAATGAGCTATGTATATGTGTGGTCAATACTGCCAGTATGTGGCCTGCACTTACTCCTGGTTGTCGTGACTTAGTGGCGTAGGTATAGTACTATGGTTGACAGGGTCCATGTTCCAAGAACTGCAGTGCCAACTATTCTGCATGTCAAATACAGCTATGGCAGGAGTTGTACACACTGTCCAGATGTCAATATCTGTTAGTGCAGGAAAGCTGGACAGGTCACGGACAGGGGGCCACACATGTGGACAGTACACAGCTCAGAGTAACCTACACAGTGTCTAGCATATCCCTCAACTGTACAGACTTTTTGCAGAATGTCCAGAGGTTTGCATCATATTTATGGTCTCTTTATTATGAAATTGTGGTTTTCTGGAAAATCGTTGGCAAATCACAAAAGGCTAAAGTCAAAAAATAATGACAGATTGTAGCTTCATATTTCATACCCTTTAGAAAAATGCATGCTAATACAAAACCTGTGATTGTATCACTTTTCTAGGTTTGTAAGACCAGTAGTTAACAATGGTCCCTATATGTAGGCCCTTGTCCTCAAATTACTTATGGCTTTGTCCAGATGTCTGGTTCTAAAAAGTCAGGAGGCATGGAGCTAAGCAGGACAGCAGGTACCTGAAGGTCAGTGTACTGCCAGGTTATAAAATGCTTCCAAGCTATTGTGTCAGCCCTGATAACATGTCACTGGCCAACATCCATACCCCTGGAATTACAGGTTGTCACAGAAGGAGCACAAGTATGCCTTGTATATCTGTTCTACTTGTCCTGACATTGCATTTGCCTGCCAATTATTTGCAAAACAAGAAAGGGTCATGTCAAGACATCAGTGGCAGACAGTGGGGAAGCAGATGTCATACCCATAAGAGAAAGCAAGCAAATTTCAAACTGGTCTCTCAACTGTCTATGTTTGGCAGAACAGTATTAACACCCTGTCCCCATGTGTGGGTCTTTGTCTGACTGTCATATATGGGCCTGCCCAGATGTCAGTCTGTGACGGTTTGACAACTAGGCCAACATATAGCCTCATAATAACATATAGCAACACAAACTGTCTGAGGAACACAGCAAAAGTAGTGATGCAATGATGGACAACCTGCTAAATAGGTACACTCAGAGGTGTGAAGGCCACAACTTTGTGTGTGATGTTACAGTATTTACCCCACTCACATCAGAATTACAAATATATAACAGCAGCCACTGTGGGCAAAGCCTGTGGCTGGACTACAGAAGGACAAAGAGACACACATACATGGAAGGGGAACCACTGGCCAGAAAAATGGAGAATGTGCACTCCAGAACAAATTGTGCAGTAACATAGGTGCCATGCTATGTATGGAGTCAGTAAACATCACCTGCAAATACACAACACACACCCATGTAATTTGAGGTCCACAACAAAACAAAAACCCAAACAAAAGACACCTCAGAGGCAAAAACACATGAGAACTCCACAAACCTACACACCACAGACCAAGCAGACTCCACACAGCAGGGTCTTGCAAACACTAAGGCCTTACCTCAAACCCCAAACACCTGCCATACACAGATAGGTTAATAGCACTGTCCCTCTACCCCATTCCATACAGACTCTGCTGAGGTGACTCCTGTCTAGCATACAAAGCAATCCAGACCCTGCTTTGATGGGACTGTTGCACATCTGGAAGTCAAGGCTCACTCAATCAATCCATAGGCGCAGCATCACCCTGGTCTGTGATACCAGTACAGCTTGTTGGTGTGACAGATATGTGTCCCACACATTCCACCATCTGTGGAATACGCTTTCTGTCCAAATCAAGCTAAGTACCTCAATACCCCTACTGATGTGCTCTCTGTATAAGTGAATGGGAGACACAAAATACAGTCCTGTGATTCCACTTTTGTCCCTGCTGGACAGGGGCTCTGTGTGCTGAAAGGTCTTAACATGGGCTACACTCTCATCTGTGTGGGTTATAAAGGCTTTAGGGGCAATACCTTACTAATGTCATATCAACCAATCAACGTATACACAACTGTCAGTGGTTCACCACATTACTCTGTACTGCTCTGTCACTGACATACCTAGAAGTCACAGTGCTATGTGGAATATACTGCACGTATAATGGACATTTCTGCACAGTAGAATGCAGCACTTCAACAGTTGCCCCATGCACAGGACTATGACTCTGTGTGCACTACCAGCATGGGAGGCCAGCCATGCATATGAGTTAGCAGACACACATGCTGGTGATTGTCAGATTAGACTAACACAGGCTGACCTGTGTCAGGAATACATACCCCAAACCTGTCATACACAGTACCAGGCATACCATCATCAACTGCATGAAGGTTGAGTGGATGGGACAGAAATGGCAGGAGCAACAGGTGCTGATAGGTGAATCTGTGTAGGTAAAGTAATGGCTAAGCTTGTGAGGGACCTAGTGCCAGTACTCAAGTAACCTCCTCTGTATGTGTGAGCCTGTGGTACTACAGAACACCTAGGTGACATGTATGAAGGCTAGCTGGCTGTGTTAAGGGTATGTATGCAAGGTCACACTGTCTGCCACAATTATCCCTCACACACTGTTGCATGTAAACACACCTGGCAAACATGTACATATACAGCTATACCTTAGCTTTGAAAAGTTCACAGTTTCTACTCAGCCATACTCATCATTGCTACTGTCAGCAGGCCCACAGCCTGCAGACACACAGACACCTGGAACACAAACAGAATACAGTATGTGACACTACAGTCAGTCAGCAGTACTAACAGCAATAATGCATCATGGATAAAAATGTACATACACCTTGATATTTACCCATAACTATTGCCTGTAGACAACACCTTACACAGCATTACATTACTACACTGTATTATATTCACCCTGTGCATCAGACCCATATGAGCATGGCCCTGCATTGATGGTATGGATAACAGGGATGTGGCACAAACATTATCACATGCACAGGGTGTGGTGTGGGATTGCAGAGGCCTAGGCTGGGCCATATGTTTGGCATCATGTGTGCGTGTGTGTCTGAAGGGGTCGTGTTCAACTGGACCATGCAGAGGAGCTGTGTGTGTCTGGTGGTGACCGGCCCATGAAAGAGATGTGCGAGTGTTTGTATGCACACAATCAAGCCATGTGGATGCCTGACATAGGGCTATTTTGGACAGCCATGGACTGTACATGGCAGGATGTACAGTTTACCTTCTCCCACCAGGGACAAGGGAACTGGTTCTGCCAGGAGTCTCACTGACACCGCCAGGCCCAAGGACAGATGCAGTACTACTCCCTGATGATGACTGCTGTCTGCTGGATTTGTGTTCCTGATGGGACTGGCCAGGAACATGTGCATTATGTCCTGCTCTGGTGTGGTGTGGACAGCACCCTCCTTTCGGTAGTGCTGGTGGTACTGACACTATGGGACTGTGAATGTGCACAGCCATGTTGGCTCTCAGCTGATCTTGTTGCTGACCTATGTCCACCTGATCAATTCCACTACATGCCTACTCCCATCACATGCTCAAGCACAGACATTGCATGGTAGAGCAGTGACAATGCCTCACCCCATTGTCCATCCACAACATTGGAAAATAACGTACTGCATCACAAATGCCGTGAAAGTTATCACACATGGCAGGAAGTGCTGCATTCATGACCCTGATCATCTGTCTGGTGTTGTGGTCAGTACGCACCTGTGCCTACATGATGGACCATATCATGCATATGGTGACACCTGCTGTGACACTTGCAACAGTGACTTGATGGACAGAGATCCTCCATTGAACACACTTGTCCATCTGCCTGTGTGTGACCTCACCTGCTCCCTGGTTATGGCTAGTGTCTACACTCACACTTGCCATAGACACCACAATAGCCTGTTCCATGTCACCACCTTCCCACTGTCCATTATCTGTGGCTGCTGGCAACTATGTATGTGTGGGCATATTGACTGTGTGCGGGGACATTGTGGGTGAATGTGGGATACCAACCAATGGCACAGATTCAACCCCCTACAACCCCTGAGCCTCACTATGACCACCATCATCATGAGAGTCCACTAAGACACTGACATCAGGATGTGAGGGGGAGAGACACCAACCCCCATGTTCACCAGCGAGGAGAAGACAGCATATGTAAATTAATACCCTGCAGTATAATGTTTGCTGACACACATACATACACACACACACACACACACACACACACACACACACACACACACACACACACACACACACACACACACACTCTTGGTAAAGTCTGGCACAGCTTTGCCATTTATGGGCCCTTCAGGCCAGACTTTACGGTAATTCTGACTGCCACAACCTATCTCTTTAGCAGCTACTGTAAGGCCCTCAACAAAGGGTGACAAATCGTACTGTGTGATAGGCCTATTAGCAGAATAGTAAGTGTGACCAAGACTAAGGCTATTGCTGTGAGCTATACAGAGTCACCAAGTGCATATGCAAGTACTGTAAGAGCTGACTTACTACTATACAGACCAGACACAATGACAAGGTTTAACAATATGTGATAATAACTAATGAAAGAACAAGAGAATACTCTATCAATGCAGTACCTACAAAGTTCAGACTCACAGGGTTTCATTTCAGACAACTTTGCAGGACAGTCTGCAATACATACAGGAAACATGTAAAGTACTAGGCGTATAGGTTCATAAGATGATACCAGGCTATTGGGCCAGATGCCCTCATAAGCCTAGCCCAGACTTTCACCCATGTCCTTTCAAAACCAGCACCTGTTTCCACTGTCCAGCTGGGACATACACGGAATCACAGGGGTTTCTTTTCCATTTCCCATGCAGTCATCCAGCTTCTTATTCAAGAGGGGGTATACAGGGACTCTGCTAGACATAGAGAAAGAGGGTATTTTGCAGACAGTGTATTGTGTGGGACACTATACTATCCCACCAAGTAGTATACATGTCACAGACCAGGTGAAGGCCTTATGTGTGGGTTGCATGAATGGGGTTTGTCTTACAGATATGTAGAAATGCCATCAAGCCTGGATTGGAAATGGCCTTGTATGCCAGACACAGGTCACCTATGATCAGCCTGTATGAGACTGAGTACAGGGACATGGATTTTAGCCTATCTGTATAGGATAGATGTTGCAGACCCTGGATTTGCCTGGTCAGGAATCTCTGTGGTCTCTGCAACTGCTGTATTTGATTAGCAAGGTACATGCCAAAGGAGCCATTGTATTTGGTAATGCATCTGATAAGGGTGAAGTACAGGGATGTTGTGGCCTACTGGTTCCTGGATGACATACCCATATTTGTGAGGTGGGTCATGTAGACAGCTTTCTGTACAATGGTGCCTACGTGGTGGGAAACTGCCAGGTTGCTGTCAAACTTGGTGCACAAGTCACCTCACACCTGACTGCATGCTCAGTATATTGTTATCACTGTCATAATTAGTGTGGATGACATCTACCACAACAGGGACAATGATGTATCTCCTGGCATTCAGTTTGAAGCAATGCTTATTGCACCAGTCATTAATTTGTGTAAGGGCCTCTTGAAGGATGGTCACATCAGTAGGAGAATGTAAGACAGTGGCCAGCTTGCAATCATCTGTAAACCTGGTCAGCCACAGACCACTGGTTTTGTCTTGTACCTCAGAAATGTAGATCTCAAATAGTAGAGCCCCCCCAGACCAATCCTTGGGGTACACCACTCTGTAAGACTCTACTACTAGAGGTGGTTTCCACTACTTAGACCTAGTGGGTACTATCATTGAGCCAGTTAGCTACCCATCTGGTAACATACAGGTTGATGTCTAGCTGTGTAGGCTTATGTATCATGGCTGCCTGGGGATTATTGTGAGAGTTTCGGGTTAGATGAAGGTAGACAGTGTGCACCATCTTCCCCCGTCCTTGTGTTTGTTCACCACTTCAAAGAAGATGACCAGGTTTAACAGGCCTGATCTCCCTTTGACAAAAACACACTGTGTGGGCTCCAGCATTTTGAGGTTGCTGATATCCCTGTTTATAAGGTCCTTGATATTGCCTTCCATGCCCTTGCAGATCAGGCTAGTTAGGTGGATGTGCATATTATTGGCTGGTCACTGGATTGCACCACCTTTGTGTATAGGGATAACAGTGACTGTCCTCTGTGCAGATGGGATGACACTTGTGCTCAGGCTTTGGCTGACTACAGTGTGTAATGGAGCTAAGAGCTCATGCCTGAGTTCATGTAGGATGCAGCCAGGGATGGTATCAGGCCTATGGAGACTACTGTTTGTTGCATTTGAGAGGACATTACTGACCTGCTTCCTCATGATGAGTGGAGGGGGGGCAGGTGTAGTGCATGCCCAGGTATACCAATGGGGAAGACAGGGGGTGATATTTACACTTAACCTGTCTGCAGCAGGTTGGCCATAGGTATGCCATATGTGTATGTGGTGCTATTGACCACCACTACAGAGCAGATTTCGGTGTTGCATCTGGGATTGCATACATATGTGTGGAAGGCCTAGTGATTTGCCTTGGTGGATGTGTCCAGTTTGCACTCAAGGTTAGCCTTAGGGTAATTCACCTGTGACCTTATTTGCTTATTCAGACAAAGGTGACATTTGCTTCCATTTGGAACCTGTTAATTTCTGGCCCTCTCCAGCAATTATTTACACCTATTATGGAGTTTGTATATTGCTGCTGTCCACCACAGATGTTTACTCTACCATGAGGGAGATGATTTTGTCCTGTCAGGTATTGTTGAGTCCATACAACTATGTAGGTGCTCACATAGTATTGTGGTGTAGGTTTGGACACTACTGCCAGTTTCAACTGATGGGACAATAGCTGTAAAGCTACTTATACCTGCTCTGAGGAGATTTATAGTCAGTTTTGGAAAGTGTTTTTTGTTTGACCCTGATGGGGGGGGCAGGGGAGATGGTGACCTCAACAGTGATGGCTATGTGGTCAGATTACCAAGGAGGATGACACTGGAGGAGTTCTACAGTGGCTACTCATGTTGGTTAGGACCAGGTACAGGATATTTTTACCTGTTGTAGGTGTGTTGACCAGCTGATACAATGCATTGGCATTGACAAAGCCGAGGAATCTTTGTGCATTCATGTTCAGGTAGAATAGATCATTCCCCTATGGTTGGGTAGTTAAAGTCACTCAGGAGCAGGGTAGAGAGTTGAATCTTGACAGATTCAAGCAAGTCCAGATAGGTGTAGTGTGTGCCCAGAGTCATGGTTGGAGGTCTGTTGTTAGCTATGATTTGAGTAGGTGTTTTGTCACCAGTTAACTGCACTTGGGATGTCTCCCATGCATCATACTGTTTGGCCAGCCTGGAGGTGTATATGTGTAAGATAATGTTTAAAACTCTACCTCCTTTGGCTTTGCAGCCCTCCATTTGGGGTCTAAAAGTATGGTGGGATGAGTAACCTGGCAAGGTTAGTGTGCTCTCCACAGCTGCAAACCAGACGTCAGTGATTGCACAAATGTCAGCACCTTCCAGGACAAGGTACATTTGCAATGACATTAGTTTCATGCTATGAATCCTAGCTCCTGTTAGAGCAAGACATCCGGACAAAGGCACACATCAATGGTGGGCAAATGCCGGAAAATAGTGGCACTTTATAAATCTAGCTGTAACAGACTTAGTTGCTAGCAAAGATGGTTTCGTATTCACAGGAATACTCCACAGGATATGACATCTGACATTCAAATGTATGCTATTATGTTATGACTTCAGTCTTAACTGGGTTGTCAGTGATTTGCCAGACAATACACAAATGTATGATGGACTGACTACAAATATGAGGCAAACATGTGGTCAGTCTGCAAAACTCTGGACAGTTGAAAGGTTTGAGCTCAGTATATAACATACAGTTCAGCACACACTTCTGCACCAGTTGTTTACTATGCACATACCCTATATAGATCTCTTACATTTGTAAGGCAAGCATATGTATCATAGTAACACTCACATGTGACATATGAATATTTACAACATCCCAGGTAGCTGGACTAGCAGTGACATAGTCAGTATTGGACAACAGACACTCCAGTAGTAGTCATATATGAGCTGACCTGTGCTGGAGTGACTCAAGGGACAGAGCTGTGATATATGTCACTGTAGACAGGGCCAGCAGGAATGGCCATAGATGCTGGACAGCAGCATGTGAGTCCAGAAAGTCTTATTGAGACCTATTGTTTAACTTCTTATTTCACATTATTGCATCCCCCTTCTGCATTCCACCACATGCTTATTTGAGTGACATACCTGTTATAGTGCTGAAGAGTTTCTGCAGAATAATGCAAATGTTTAGGTTTGTGTAATCACAGTCTGTCTTTGTGTAGATGGGTTCAGACCTGTTTTGCATAGGCAACAGCTTTTCTTTTGTAGGTAATGCTCATGAGCAGGTGATGTCATGTGCAACAATTAGTGTCTCCCACTTGCTACTTGCATCCAGAGCAGCTGTGTTGTCTTTCCATTAGCCAATGCCATATCTACATAGTGCTATAATTAAGTCTTTCATGTGGGCCTTGCCCCTTTGCCTTGCTTGTGAAGAGGACATTATGGGGTTGTGGGGACTACAGCTTCACAGAAGGTAGGTGAAAATACCTCGTAGACCAAGAAGTGTGGTGGCAGCTCAACAAAATGGGGAACAAAGATTCAGAATTAACTATAGATTGTAAGTAAGTATTGCTGTTATACACATAGAAGATTGCTAGAGTAACAGGATTTGTCTGGACATGCATTTTCTGTGTGACTTGAGGCCTGACAGTGATATGTCTATGACATACCTCTCAACTGTCCAGATGTCTGCAGAATTCCCAAAGGTTTGCCTGTTATGTTTGGTCTGTTCCTCAGACAATTTCTGCTTTTGAGAAATCAGTAGGATAATGTGAGAACTGTAGTCAGTAACTGTTGACATCCATTTGTGTTTCAGACATCATATCCTTCAGAGATGTTATGTTACAACAAACCCTGCAACACCAGGAACTGTTTCAGTTTGTAACACTCATTATGTGAGATGTGCCCCTCATTTTAGCCCGCTGGCCCCCAAGTATGTCAGGCTTTGTCCAGATGTCTTGCAGTAAGAGATTCAGAAGTATGTCATATCATTATTTAGTGACTTCATTCCTGATGTCATCCCAGTAACTTAGCAGACTCCTGGAAGTGGTATGAGGCAGTGGCCATAAATATGGTCCCACACCCTAGAGATTCTGTGAACATCTGTACAGTTGAGAGTTATGTATGTCTGGACATTGTTAACAGACTGTCAAGATTGTGTGGCAGTGTAGTGTTTTAATGTTTGTTGGGCTGAGTATGGAGAGTAGCAGATGTGAGAGTCATAGATCTTTTTTCTATCTGACTATGTATGCTGCTACAGTTGCTGGTGGCCTAGCAGGTGTATATGTTTGTAGTGGCAGACTGAGAAATGTCCTGTAACACCTCAGGAGTCTTGGTAGACAGTGAATTGGGGCAGTATATGTCAGTGTAGTGTGTGACTGACAATCAGGATATGTTTGCTCAAACAGTTCTTATACTCCAGAGTTCAGTCAAGGTACTGGCATGTTGCTGTGACTGTGGTGCAAATGGTTGTGGGTGGACAATTTCTCACAGATGTCTACTTTTCCCTACAGTTACACCCCTGTAGTGCATGATATATATGCAAATGCATGAGTAATTCCCCAGACCTGATACTGGGTGAAATGGTTGGCAGCTCTCAGTGTTTTTTTCCCTTCTGTTACTTGACTGCAGTCATGCCTCTCCACTGACCAGATTCCCATACACTGTTCTGTTGCGTGGCTCATATTTTTGGTCTGTTTCCCATAACAGTTGTGGGTTTCTGACAAATCACTGGGAAGATGTGAGCATTGACATCAGTAAATGATAAGAATAATTTGTGTTTCATACCTGAGATCTATCAGAAAATATATGTTATAACAAATCATGATACTCTAGCAAATGTCTACGCTTATAACAGCCATATTTCAAATATGTCACTGTTGCCTGCCCTTTATACCCCACTTTGTCAGACTTTTTGCAGATGTCTTGCAGTAAGAGGTTGAGTATATATATAGATATAGATATATAAATAGATATAGATATGTACAGTGCAATGAAAAAGTATTTTCCCCCTTCCTGACTTCAAATTTCATTGCATGTTCACACTTAAATGTTTCAGATCATCAAACAAATTTAAATATCAGACAAACATAACCCAAGTAAACACAAAATGCAGTTTTTAAGTGCTGATTTTATTTATTAAGGAAAAAAACTATCCAAACCTACATGGTCCTATGTGAAAAAGTAATTGCACCCCTTGTTAAATCATGAAGTAACTGTGGTTAATCAAAATTTTGGGAAAGCTGAGTTCAGTTTCACTAGCCACACCCAGGCCTGATTACTGTCAAACCTGTTAAATTAAGAGATCACTTAAACAGAACCTGTCAGACAAAGTGAAGTAGGCCAAAAGATCCCAAAAAGGAATACATCATGCCATGATCTAACGAAATTCTGGAACAGATAAGAAACAAAGTAACTGACATCTATCAGTCTGGAAAAGATTACAAAGCCATTTGTAAAGCTTTGGGACTCCAGCAATCCAATGTGAGAGTCATTATCCACAAATGGAGAAAACATGGAACAGTGGTGAACCTTCCCAGGAGTGGCTGGCCTACAAAAATTACACCAAGAGCTCAGCGACGACTCATCCAAGAGGTCACAAAAGAACCTAGAACAACATCTAGAAAACTGCAGGCCTCACTTGCCTCAGTTAAGGTCAGTGTTCATGACTCAATCATAAGACAGAGAATGGGCAAAAATGGCATGCATGGCAGAGTTCCAAGGTGAAAACTACTGCTGACCAAAAAGAACGTAAAGGTTTTCTCACTTTTGCTAAAAAGCATCTTGATGATCCCCAAGACTTTTGGGAAAATATTCTGTGGATTGAAGAAATGAAAGTTGAAGTTTTTGGAAGGTGTGCGTCCCGCTACATCTGATGTAAAAGTAACACAGAATTTCAGAAAAAGAACATCATCCCAACAGTCCACCAAGGTGATGGTAATGTGATGGTCTGGTGCTGCTTTGCTGCTTCTGGACCTGGATGGCTTGCTGTGATTGATGGAACCATGAATACTGCTCTCTACCAAAAAATCCTGAAGGAGAATGTCCGGCCATCAGTTTGTGACCTCAAGCTGAAGCGCACTTGGGTTATGTAGCAGGACAATGATCCAAAACACACCAGGAAGTCCACCTCTGAATGGCTTAAAAAAAAACAAAATTAAGGTTTTGGAGTGGCCTAGTCAAAGTCCGGACTTGAATCCAACTGAGATGCTGTGACCTTAAAAAGGTGATTCCAGCTCAGGAACCCTCCAATATGGCTGAATTAAAATAATTCTGCAAAAAAAGAGTGGGCCAAAATTCCTCAACAGCAATGTGAAAGACTCATTGCCATTTATCGCAAATGCTTGCTTTCAGTTGTTGCTGCTAAGGGTGGCACAACCCGTTATTAGGTTTAGGGAGCAATTATTTTTTACATAGGGCCATGTAGGTTTGGATAGTTTTTTTTTCCTTAATAAATAAAATCATCACTCAAAAACTGCATTTTGTGTGGGGGGCGGAGCCTAATGGCTAACTGAGAGCAGCTTGATTTTGAGCTCTTCATACTCATACTAGAAAATACAGGAAAAACTAAATATATTTAAAACATTTTGGGTAAATATCGAAGATGAAGTAATTTATAACAAAACTACCAATTTTGAAGAAAAAATTCTGAAATTTTCCTGTCAAATACTACATAGGACATTCCAAACTGTTTGAAGATGAGTAACTCCAAGAATTCACACTCAGACTCTATTATAAAAAAGAGATGCAACAGATATCTGCTACTTTGCTGGACTTATCGCTAAAAATGGACAGATTTACTGAAAATCTAGAAAGTCTTAAAGATAACTGCCAAAAACAAACAGAAGTTTTTAAAGAAATCTTACAACAGCAACAAATAAAAATATGAGACATTGAGACTTCCTTAAGTGATGTTGATGGGAGGTTAAAAGAAAGTGAACTACATACTCAATTTCTGCTACAACAGAACACTTGGTTAATAAATAAAGTTGATGATATAGAGAATAGAGAAAGAAGGACAAACATAAGGATTTTTGGTCTTCCAGAGAAATCCGAAGGTGACAACATTATCTCATTCTTGAACTCTTGGTTTCCTGAAGTTCTCGGACTAAAAGAAGGCTTATCTTATGGGATAGAGAGGGCACACAGAGCTATCAGTCAGCCACTTTCTATTTCTTCTAAATCAGCTCCAAGATCCATAGTAGTTAAATTTCTTTCTTTTATGGATAAAGAGCTTGTACTGAGATCTGCATGGAGGAAAAGTCCTGTTATGTATAAACAGTCATTATTAAGATTTGATAATGACTATTCACAAGAGTTCTGGATATAAGGAAGAAAACATGGCCATTAGTAAAACTTTTAAAACAACATAAAATCAAAGCGCAGCTCTCTTATCCAGCCAAAATAAGAATCCAATATAACAATGACATGAGAACATTCAACAGCATAGAGGAAGCCACAACTTTCATAAAGAATAATAACATAATTCCACTACCTGAAGAAATGGACTGGTTAAATTCATCCTCTTTAAAAAGGGCTCCAGGAAAAAATATTTGGTCGGAGGCAAGAGAAAAAAAGAAACAAAAGACTGACAAAAAGAACTCTGATGATACTATTTCTCTCAAAGTATCAACTAAGGTATGATTATAATATATTAAAACTAAACTCTTTAATACACTAGTATAAAGCAGTTCTTTTTTTATTTTTTCTTTTCTTACTTAATTGTTTAGTTTAATATAATATTTAAATGTTAGTACTAATTAATAACTTATTAAAGCCCTGAAGTATATATTTATTCTCTATTTACTTATTCTCTAAATACTTATTCTCTATTTACTTATTCTCTAAATACTTATTCTCTAAATATTTATTCTCTATATACTTATTCTCTAAATACTTGAAAACAATAACCAATGAAGTCTACTAGACATTCTTTTTATTTTGTCACTAAGCTTTTAATATAAACTGCCATTTTAATTGGTTTTCTCTTTACAACTACTTAGTTGATAAATTAAGGCACTTTCAATGCCTGAATAAATATTATCATTTTTAGTAATCACATTTATGTTATTTTAAAGTGCACATTCAAAATTCATTGATTTATTTTGATGTAGAGTATTGTGATAAAAATGTTATACAATAGAATCACTCATGAACATTTTAGATGTATTCAGTATATTACTGTATTATTTGAAAGTAAAAAACATCCACGAGCCTTTTGCTCAGTTATTTTTAGTTTCCTTATCTAAAAAGTTGTTCACTGCTTCATACATAGCACGTGACATATTTAACTGTACATAGATGTAATTTAAGTTACTGGCCAGAAGACAGCATATAAATACACACTATTGCAGAGTTTTCCTTTTTAACACTGCTGTCTCTTTTCTATACAAGTGTTTGGTTACTAGAATAGTGCAAAATAATAATTTATTTAAAAGTGCACATTCAAAATTCATTGATTTAATTTGATGTAGAGTATTGTGATAAAAATGTTATACAATAGAATCACTCATGAACATTTTAGATGTATTCAGTATATTACTGTATTATTTGAAAGTAAAAAACATCCACGAGCCTTCTGCTCAGTTATTTCTAGTTTCCTTATCTAAAAAGTTGTTCACCACTTCACACATAGCACGTGATATATTTAACTGTACATAGATGTAATTTAAGTTACTGGCCAGAAGATGGCGTGTAAATACACACTATCACAGAGTTTTTTCTTTAACACTGCTGTTTCTTCTCTATACAAGTATTTGGTTACTAGAACAGTGCAAAATAACAATTTATTCAAAAGTGCACATTCAAAATTCATTGATTTAGTTTGATGTAGAGTATTGTGATAAAAATGTTATACAATAGAATCACTCATGAACATTTTAGATGTATTCAGTATATTACTGTATTATTTGAAAGTAAAAAAAAAAAAACATCCACGAGCCTTTGGCTCAGTTATTTTTAGTTTCCTTATCTAAAAAGTTGTTCACCGCTTCATACATAGCACATGATATATTTAACTGTACATAGATGTAATTTAAGTTACTGGCCAGAAGATGGCATGTAAATACACACTATTGCAGAGTTTTCCTCTCTAACACTGCTGTTTCTTCCCTATACAAGTATTTAGTTACCAGAATAGTGCGCTATCAATGCCTGAATAAATATTGTTGTTCTTGGTGAATGCTTTTATGTAGCTTAGAGGTACACATTTACAGTTTGTTAATTTGAATTAATGTAAAGTATATTAATGAAAATATTATAGAATGGAACCACTCGTGAACATTTTGGGAAGCATCTAGAACATTAAAGTATTATCTGAAGGTGGACAGTATTCATAAGCCTTCTGCTCAGCTTTCTCAGTTTTTTTGTCTGAAAAGTTGTTCACCGTCCGCATTCATAAGCACGCGATATATCCTAGCATGTTTAGATGCAATTAAAGTTACCGATCACAAGATGGCGTGTAAACACGCACTACCGCAGAGTTCTTTCCATAACACCGCTGTTTTGATTACAGTAAAGGAAGCTTTTGCTTCAATCATTCTCACACTTCATATATTCTTTCGTATTTTATTAAAAATTTATGGTTTATTATCAATCTCAGTTAATATCTCATGCAAGTATAGCGTTAGATCTGCTTTGAAGACAACGCTATTATAACAAGAAAGATAGTGAATCATTTAAATACTGTTGTATCTTAATGGGTGAGTGTCTGGTAAAAGTATAATACATGCGTTCTGTGAACACATCTAACCGGCACTGGGTTAGATGAGTTTCTTATAGTTGTTAAGTTGTATAGAAATGGAAGAAGAGGGAAGGAAAAGGGAAGGTGAAGATCCTGAGTGTCAGCTTACTGGGAATTATACTTTCATTTATCTAAAGATTGCTTTATCATACTTGTTATTGTATAAAAGAAGTACTATACGTAAAATGTTTATTATAAATGATTAGTTATGGGACAAGAGTGCTATTGCACCATTATCAAGGTAGATTTCCTTTGCAAGTATAATTCTAATTTTGACCTTTCTTCTTTCTGTTTTATAGTTTTAACATATAAGTTGAGACCCTTTGCTAGTTACCAGACGTTCACTATATTTGTGATGAGCAGAAGTCAATATTCTGATATGTGTGATCTTTAAATTGAACTTAATAGAGAAAATCTTATGAATAATAACTTACTAATAACAGAACTACAAAAGATCTCATATAAGTAATTTAGGAGTGAAATTTTTTACACATTTTATTAATTTTAGATTGTGGAACTATCAGAGTTATAAAACTGACATTGACTGAAGAATGAGAAAATGTTTTAATGTAAAGCACTATAAATATTGCTTTAATTCTAACTGTTATTATATTAAATCTTATAAATGAATATTATTGTCTGTAAAGACTTTAATTGGTTTTGATAAAGTGGTTAGCTATATGTCAATTAACTTCACTATGCTGATGTAATACCTTATATAGATCTAAAAATATGTAAAAAAATCTCTTTTATTTTAAACAGTGTCTATCTATCATACTCACTCTACTTCTTTTTATTATTAATAACAATGTTACATATCACTAATGACAATTAATGATCTGACAATTGCTAATATATTATTTACAATTGGTAATTTGCAAAAATTTCATAATATTAATGAAAAATGAACATCTAATATATTGTTAAAGTAATTAACAAATGTCTTATTTAAAATTGTTTGCAATTTGAAATAATATTTCATTTTAGAATCTAATTAGTAATGAACAAAACTTCACAGACTAGGTATATATGTTATTTACATAATAAGTGTATCTTGTTCTCTGGTTTTAGTTTTCATTTTTTTGAGGAGCTCAATTTAAAGCAACATTTCCTCATTAATGCAACTATTATTATTGAGGGTAAATCTGTTTGAACTTTTAAGTCCAAACAGATTTGAGGTGCTAGACACTTCATGGTTGGGATTTAGAATGGTAAAATCATTAATTGTTTATTCAATTTATGTTAACGCAATGTTTTTCAGATTTTTCATTTTTCAGTGGTCCAATTTGAAATCTTTTTTAAGCATAAATAGAAATAAATATATTCATTTCAAAATAACTTTTAAAAGAAAGGATAAATCTAATACTCAAAACACATTAACTTCCAAGGTAAAACAAAATTTCAAGAACAAACAATCCAAAAGTACAAATAAGTACTTAAAAAAATGACAGATACAACTTTATTATCTATAAATATTAATGGTTTAAATAATTCTATAAAAAGGTCGAATTTTCTAAGATATTTGAAATTACAAAAAGCACAAATCATATTTATACAAGAATCTCATTTTAAAAGAGATGATAATTTCACATGGAAACCTTTACAAAAAAAAAAACAAGAGGAGTTATAATTTTATGGAAAAAAGTGTAGTTATTCCTCAGATCATTTACAAACACGAAGATAAAGAAGGGTTAATATCAATTGTAATAATAAAATATCAAAATAGAATTTGGACTTTAATAAATATTTACTGGATTCCTGGAATAGGATTGTCTATGGTTAAAAAACACATAGAATTAATTAACAAAGTAAATAAAGGTGTGATAATAATGGGGGGAGATTTCAATTGTATTCTAGATAACTCTGAAACAACTAATAAAAGAAAGTTACGTCTCACACCCGTAAGTAAATATTTAAAGAGATGGTCAGAAAGCTTAAATCTAATGGATACATTTAATTTTAAAGATTCTAACTCATTAAGTTACACACATAGCGATTATCGCTTTAATACTAAAACAAGAATAGATAAAATATTGGTCTCCTCTGATTTAAACAGTAGGATAACAAAATTTTGTATTATCCCATGTCCCCTTTCAGATCATAATGCCTTAATTCTTAAACTACAAATTGATTTCTAAAGATTAAACACTATAACTAGAATACCAGCTTACATCCTTAAATTAAAAGAGTTTAAACCTTGGCTAGATTCAGAAATCAAATCTTTCTTAGAAACAAATCCTATTAATGATACAAATAATATAATAACTTGGGATACACTCAAGGCTTTTTTGTATGGCAAGATTATAGGATGGTTTAAAAATAAAACAAAGGAATGGGAATCTGAATTGCATAACATACAAAAACGAATAACAGAAATAAATACAAGTTCTTATGATGTAATAGATTCTCAGGAAAAAAAAATTATAGATTTAAATAATAAATACAATGAATTCCTCACTCATAAAACAAATCTAGCTTTGGAAAAACTAAAATTTGCTTCAATGTCAACTTCTCCAAAACACTTACATAATCTAGCAATGAGAATTAAAAAGCAGAACTTAGAAAATAACATCATAAATATAATACATGAAGGAAAAGGGAAAAAAATGTATCTGATGTGAATGATATTCTTGAAGCTTTTAAGTTCTATTATTAAGCATTATGGAAATAATGATAATAATATTTTATTTTCAGACCAGAACTTTAATAGTTCCTTAATAAAAAAACTACCTGACCAATTAAAAGTAGAAATGGGCAAGCATATCTCCATAAAAGAAATAAAAGATATAATTAAAGTAAGTAAAAACAACAAATCACTAGGAATGGATGGAATAATAATGGAATTATATAATTTTTTTCCAAATTCAGCAATTTCTCTACTTCATAACATGCTAAATGATATTCAAACTCAAATGATTATTCCACCATCCTGGAAATATTCACTAGTTACCCCTATAAAAAAAGATAAAAGCGATCCATCCCAATGTAGTTCATATAGACCTATCTTTCTGCTTAATAATGATTATAAATTCTTTATGTCTATCTTAGTAAATAGAATTAAGAAATCCCTGACTAAAATCATAAATGAAGACCAAACAGGCTTTATATTTGGAAGACACACATATGACAATATTCAGAGAATTTTAACCATTATAGAAGCTTTGAACAGAGACAATTCAGAAGCTCTTATAATCACATTAGCTATAGAGAAAGCATTTGATTCGGTAAACTGGAAGTATCTATTTAAAATTTTGGAACTTTTTGAATTCCCATTAAACTTTATAAATTTAATAAAGAATATATATAAAGACAACCTGGCTTATGTAAAATTAGGCCCATTTACCTCGGAAGCTTTCAAAATAACTAAAGGCTCTAAGCAAGGTTGCCCTATGTCTCCCATCCTGTTTGCCCTGGCGATAGAATTATTTGCGTCTGCAATACGAAGTGATCTAAAAATAAAAGGAATTAACTTTTACAATAAATTTAATTCTAAAATCATGTTATTTGCTGACGATATATTGCTGACTTTAAGACCGAATGAAGAGTCCATGCAAGAATTAGAGAAACAAGTAGAAAATTTTTTTTCCATTTCAG